>NC_061528.1:2322500-2447500 GCF_022379125.1 Scophthalmus maximus
TTTTTCTCAAACATGGGTTTAAAAGAAAGTCCTTACATTTTAAGACCAGACAATTTCACCTGATTGTTTTATTGACTCACTACTGAAAGAAAGAAATAAGAAGTTATCTGATTAGCCAATGATAAGGTTGACTGACCACCCCGGCCATCTGCCCCCCCCTCAGGTGGCTGTAACATCGAGGGCGAGGATGAGAGCTGGGATTTTGGCACCGGTGCTGGTTTCTATGTCGACGCCACCCAGGATCCCTGGAAGACCAACTACCGCATGTACTCCTACGTCACAGAGGAGGTGGGCCAGATTTCTGTCATCCGCTTCCCCCCCCAATTTTTTTTTATGACAACTAATCAATGTTCTCAATGATCCGTCTCAGCTCCCCAAATTGATCAACGCTAACTTCCCAAGCGACCCAGACAGGATGTCCATCTCTGGTCACTCCATGGGCGGCCACGGGGCCCTTGTCTGTGCCCTGAAGAACCCTGGCAAATACAAGGTACTGCCTGTCCCTCAGCAAGATGGTGGAAGATCATAGGGTGAAGAGTTTAGTTTAATTCATAAGGGACCTGCCGATGATGTGTGGTGGTCTTGTGTCCTTCAGGCTGTGTCTGCGTTCGCCCCGATCTGTAACCCGATGCAATGTCCGTGGGGACAGAAAGCCTTCGCAGGATACCTGGGCTCTGACCGGTCCACGTGGGAGGTGAGAACTAGAAATGTCCAATTGTCCAACATTGAATGGATTCTTTCTTGGCCCATGTTCCATCCTTCCACCAAGTTCAATGGAAATCGGCTCAGTAGTTTTTTATGAAATCCTGCTGATAAACAAACAAAACAGGTTGAAAACTTTATCTTCTTGTCAACAGGGAGATAAAGTTTCTGCTGGTCAAACTTTGTTAATCGAAAATCAAATTGTAATTAAATCTTTCTACAAATACTGATTGGAAAACCAAAATAAAAATGAAAATGTTATTGGAATTGCTAAACTTGTGTTGTCATATGATATATTACACATTAACATTATATTTCATCAACAACTAACTCTCGTCCCCGTCTCTTCCAGGCGTATGATGCCACCGTGTTGGCGGGGGCATACTCCGGTCCTCAGCTCGACATCCTCATCGATCAGGGCCGGGATGACCAGTTCCTGTCCGCCAGCCAGCTGCTGCCCGACAACCTGATCGCCGTCTGCTCCGAGAAGAAAATCCCCGTGGTCTTCAGACTGCAGCCGGTCAGCAGCTTCAGTTTGGTTACGCAAAGATTCATCAGTTATAGACTAATGTCAAATGAGACAAATGACCAGATAGTTAGTTCAAAGGCCCGTTGAAATACAGTTTAACTTTATTTAACACTGTCCGGGCCACTGTATGCAGCAGTTTGTCACATTGTCAGGTTCACAAACAGTAGATGGGAAATAATTAGAAAACAAAAACCACTCACAAACATCTATATGTTGTAATAACTATTAATATCTTAACTACAATCAAGTTCATACAAAAGCAGAAAAGCATTAAAAAAATTTTTTTTACCACATGCTGACACTAGGTGGCCACATACACAACGTTCCTTATTTCTGTTTTTGTGCACAGATAAACCTTCAGTAGATCTTTATGAACATGACTATTCTAATATCAGATCTCACGGTGTATTTACAGACAGATTAAAGGACGGGTTCAGTTTTTTGAAGTCTCTTTACACGTTTTTCTTGCTATGATCATACTTCCTGTTCATACTGGACATTAAAAGATCCTTTATAATCCACTGCATTTTACGTTAGAGTAAGTGCTGCTAACACTTCCTGTCAGTAACAGTTCCACCTCGTCGTCCAGGAAAAGAAATCCCTGCTCTTACTGAGAACGCTTTCACACCTACTCAGTTTGGTCCAGACCTTCTGACCTTCTGGATCAAACTGAACCATGATTCTGTTCATGTGGATTTTTTTTTGATGGTTCAGACTTTCAGGCCAACTACAGGAAGTTGAGGCAGCTAGCTAGCATAGAAGAAGAAAAAGAACCTGAAAGAAGTGTAAATATTCAAGTCAGCATGAAAAAATGCAAAAAATGTAGAACTTATTTTCTGAGAGGATGAGAAAGAAAGTATTTGAGAGGAGGGCAGAGCGGAGAAGGCTTCATGCCAGATTGACAACACACCAACGTAAGACGCACACGCCCGTCTACAAACCAATCAGAGTCAAGTTTAGAGAAAACGGGGCCCAGGTAGGTGATAACAACAGGAAGCAGGTATGTCATGTTAAGTTTTGTAGTGCGCTCGCAACATTGCAACGTGAAACCTTGGTCGGGACTTTCAAGTGTGAAAGTGACTGGACTTCAGAATAGATTTTAAACATGATGAGGACTGTGGCTTTCACCACCACTACCAATGAAAGGGATCATGCCATGAATGATAATCTACTGAAATTTTTTGGGGATTTGCAAAACAAGACATTTTGAGTCATCACCATGCGACTTTGTGAATTTGTAACAGGGATTTTTTCACAATTTTCTGACATTTTTTAAAAAGCGATGAATACCTATCCGTTACTTCTATCAGTATGTTTATTTCTGACCCTAATGTTGCGTTTGCTCCTGCAGGGTTACGACCACAGCTACTTCTTCATCTACTCTTTCATGAACGACCACATCAAGCATCATGCCAAGTACCTCAACGCCTGAACTGCCACTGGAGAACAAAACTCATGGGTCCGCTTCACTCTGACTTCGATCTGTTGAGTAGCCTTTGCGTTATCCTGTTGACCCACAAACCAACAGACAGGTTAAAACGTAATCTCCTTGGCGGAGGCAATGAAGTACATCACAGACATTTCCGCCCTTTCAGATGACTTTGTACTTTCAGTCTAAACAGCACTTAACCGTTTTTCTTGACTTGACCCCTGTACAATTTTGAAAGCTGTCAGTTATCATTCACTGTTGCATTTCTCAGAATAAAAATCTTCAGTTATTCATAAGTGTTTTGTCCTTGATTTTGTAATATTTGGCGGCATCTGGTGGTGAAGCTGCAACCGAGTGCACCAATCCTCACTCTGCTCAGGACGTATTCGTTCTGCTTTCTGTTTTCTCCTCTTTTCAGAGGAGGATTTGTGATCTCATAGTAAATAATAAGTATGATCCTCCATTTCACGAACTCTGGCTTCTCAAACTAGTTAGTCTGCTCTGTCGACCAACACAGACACACGGAAGATGTGCAACCTCTCATTCCTCTTCTTCCGGTTTCAGAAGAAAGTCTTTGATATTATCGTACGTTTTTAATCTATGCTCACGCAGAAAGGGACCTGAACGTTGTCAACAACCAATGGATACGCTTATTCTCTGCACCGGCGTGAGTTGGTGTAGTAATACATTGTATGTTTGAAAAACAATGCAAAAATAAACTTCTGTCTCACGGCAAACTAAAGCAGTGGAAAAAATACGTAATATATAGCGTACAATTGAACAGATTTTTATTTTTTAGCTAAGCATTTAAAATGTGGATAAACAGATGATTTTCATCGGTCCCCTCTGGAACAGTTGGACTTCGACTTTCGGTTCTTTCATTTCTCCTCCAAACTCCGTAAAATGACAGCGCTGATCACCATCTCCAGAAGGTAACGTATTAACTATGCATAAGTAACTCATACAACCCCACTTCAAAATCACTGAACTATCCCTTTAAGGCTTTTAAAAGTCTTTTCAAAGTCGTCTAGTGTATGGGAAGCATAAAGGGCAAAGAAAATCTCGTCCCAAGATCCCTCCAACTCTAAGTTTGTGGTTTCATTTGAATACATATAGTAAAGCTTTAGCTACACTCAGTGTCTACTTTATTAGGTACAGTCTAATACGGTTACAAGCAACTTTTCAGCCGTTGATGATGTTTTTCCACATTTTTACAATTTACTATGTGTGATTTAAACATTGTATATGATAAATAGATTTATTGAGTACTGTGTTTAATTTGTTGGTCTTGTCTGTCAAGGCTGCATCACGTGTTCATTTTTTTTGTTTTCATTGTGGCGAAGTGTGAATATTACATCATATGTTTGCATTGGAACATGGATGTTTTTCTTAACACTTGTGATTGGAACGATCCCGCTGAGATCAGAGGAGTCTGCAGTCGTCTGACGTTAACGCAAGAAGGTGTGAATCCTTGATGAGAGCGATTCATAAGAGAGTCATTAACTACACCTGGATGTTTATGTTGCTAAGTGCTTCGTCTGCGTGCAGTCTCTCAGGTGTTTCTGTGTGTGTGTGAGAGAGAGCATGGTTAGCATGGCAAAAAAGTTTGGTTGTAGCACAAAAAGTTTGCTACTTGGTCAACCGTGAGTGCTTTTTCCATGAAACCAAGAATTTCCTCCTTTTTCAAAGTAAAAGCCCCTTTCTGTAACCTGGCAGTTATCAAAGTTGAATCAGGACATAGGTAATATGTCCGGTGATCTCACGCAAAGGTCTAGACTGACTGTTACTCCTTCTAACAGGAACAAGCTGTTGACATTGGATTTATGCCAACCACTTTTGTAATTAGCTGCACCCGGTCATGACTGTAGTGTCTGACACAAAGGGGAAAAAACCTGCTTGGGAACATTATTAGAACTGAAAGGTGTCAGATTTCTCTCTCCTTTCCCCTGCTGCTGTCCTTCAAGCCTACAGGCGGTCTGGATTTTTAAAAAATTCCCGACCCGCTGTCTTGGAATGAACTCTTGTTTAGCTCCATCTTGTCGAAAAACACAAGCAAAACAAATTTTGACATACAAGATAATTAATTTCCCTGACATCTAAAACAGAAAAAGTAATTATCTAATTTAAAGGAATTATTTCAGGGAATTATTTTTAATGTGATTACAAATGGCATTTTGCTGGCAAGTGCTGATCATATATGAAGAATTATTCCCTTCTCCTCATCAGTCATCTGTCACAATCATGGAAAGTATGACTTGCGGAATATGAGTACAGTCGAATTGTCAAATTGGCTTAGGATGTTAACTAAATCTTGAAATGACCCGGAAGTATTTGATCAGCAGCCATGATAAGAACTGCTTGGATTCTCTAAATCCATAGGAAAGGAGCTTCAATGCTTCCTTTCCTATCTCCTTTAGCAGAGGGAACACTGGAATTTCCTATGCGAAACAGAAGGAGATATAGACGCCCCACAATTCGTTGCGGCAGTGATATTTAACGTGAAGTGCCATGCACGAACGTTAACAATTCATGCTCTCACTCAGGCCCCACTCCCCTCTACTTAATGTGGTTACTTCTGGTTTCAAAAACTAAGATGGCGCCAGCCAAAATGCTAAGCCCAAGGCTTCAAACAGCAGCTCAGAAACCAATGGGTGATCTCCGCACGGGTTACAACTTGGCAGAGCAACATAAAGTAGTAATTCATAATAACAACAATCAATCACAGCTTTCTGACTGGAGACACACAATGTAGCTGGTTTTCGTGCCAACATGCCATGCTAGCTGCCCATGCAATGCTAAAGTGAAGGATTTTGGAGTCACTGTGGGTCTGACCCCTCACCTGGGCCCTACTGGCAATTGGTGACCCAACCAAGTGGGGCGAGGGGCTGCCTTGGCTTTTGCCTGTGCAAAATCAAGAAAAATAAAACAACTTGATTGATATTAATCGAGACTCTTCCTCAGACTTCTGAGGAACTCCAAAAGAAGTCTGGCGAAGAACCTGGTGTTCAAAATGTCACTACAGCAAATAAAATCCTTCCGTTACAGGAGCTTTTAAATCATACGATGGGGAATTTTTTTTTGACCAGTCCAAACTTTAGGTTGTCTCTTTCATTATTATTGTTATTCTTATTGACCCTGGCCTTGACCTTTGACCAATCAACTCAAAAGGTTAATCATCCGGAGATAGCCTCCCAAGTAATTTCCCCACCAACTTAAGTGAAAATCCGTTCATATGTTGTCGATGCTTCTGGCCATGTGAGCTCTAGGGTATTGATGATTTCAGTAGTGAGGCGAGAGGGACCACTAGATGACGTGTGGGAAGACATAAATCGGCTGTACGATCAAACAGCTGCCACAGCTGAGCAGCACCTCCTCTCATCTCTCTTTCCATGATGGAGATTGTGGAGGAAACCGAACTCTGCTTTCCACAACTCCTAAACTCCTCCTGCTGGAAGCTGAAGCGTTCTCACACTGAGGCGGTGCTCGTTTACGTCCTGCTGTCCTCCATCGCTTTGCTCACCACAACTCTAAACCTGCTGGTCATCATCTCCATTTCCTACTTCAAGTACTGTAGCAAAACGTTAAGCCAGTTTTCTAAAATAAACATTTTGATATCTGAGGATGTGTTGATTTATATGTTTAAACAGTTGTTTTTTTTAATCTGCCAAATATTGCTTCTGCTGTGAAAAAACAGTAACACATTTTATTCCCTTTTCAACACAGGCAGCTCCACACTCCCACCAACCTCCTGCTCCTCTCTCTGGCTGTCGCCGACTTCCTTGTGGGCCTCCTCATGTCCTTTCAGATTCTCCTCACAGACGGTTGCTGGTTTCTCAGCGACCACGTGTGCACCCTGTTTGGCGCCTTAGAGTTCATTGTTTCCTCTGGGTCTGTAGGAACCATGGTGCTCATATCGGTTGACCGCTATGTAGCCATCTGTGACCCTCTGCATTACCACATCAAAATAACTGTGAGAGGAGTCGCCATCTGTACCTGCCTTTGTTGGGCGGGTTCTGTTCTGTACAACGGTCTCATTTTGAAGGATAACTTCAAACAGCCAGGCAGGTATAACTCCTGCTCTGGAGAGTGTGTGGTCCTCATTTCCTACATTGCAGGAGTTGCTGATCTTATTCTCACCTTTATTGGACCGGTCGCTGTCATCATAGTTCTGTACATGAGAGTGTTTGCGGTTGCTGTGTCTCAGGCTCGTGCCATGCGTTCTCACATTATAGCCATCACGCCCCAGAGCGCTCATTCAGAGACATTGCTCGCTAAGAAGTCGGAGCTGAAAGCAGCCAGGATTCTCGGCGTTGTCGTGGTCGTTTTCCTGGTGTGCATTTGCCCATATTTCTGTTCCTCTCTTGTGGACCAGAACAGCTTGTTCAGTGTGACAACTGTGCCCATAGAGAACTGGCTGTTCTACTTTAACTCTTGTCTGAACCCGCTGATCTACGCTTTTTGTTACCCCTGGTTTATGAAATCGGTCAAGCTTATTGTTTCGTGTAAGATACTTCAGCCAGACTCCAGCGAGGCCAGGATAATGTAGAGAGAGAAGAGCGTGTCGACAACTTTTCTGAGAAAGAGGAATAAAATGTGAATTGAAGTCAAACAAAATACAATTTCTTAAGTAACTGTTAGTGTCTATTCATGTTAAGTGAATAGTCACCTCCTGTGAACAAACATATAACATTAAATCTGTTTTACTTTAATGTCAATGTTTTACAGCAGCCTGCACTAAGTGATTCACAGTAGGAGTTATAGTTGTCAACAAAAATGAATAAACACTTATATGTGCTCATAACTACATTATATTGTGTTATGAAGGGGACAGAGCATTTACAATCCGATGCCTCCAGCTCTGAAAGAAGGAAATCAGGTCGACTGACTCAGTGATTTCCCTTTTTCCCTTCATCCCTCCTCAAGACATACTTCTATAGGAGAGACTTTCCTGATTTGACTCAAATTAAATTGTCTTTGAACACGTGTAACAACTGTTTTTATATCTGATGATTTTCTGACCAATTGTTTCATTCGCTGGCTTTTGATGAACTTTAGGAACTGGATGTTGAAAATTCTTCTCTATAAATAAAGATGATGATTATTACTAATTTTATTTTATTATTATCTCAAGGATTTATTAGACCTTTATATACTGCTTATGAATGCTAAATTATTTCAATGGAGTAATATCAGAGATTTTGAGAATGAAGTTATAATGTTATGAGAAGAAAGTTATAATTAAGGAAAAAGTCTTAATATTAAGAGAAAAAAAAGACAAACATTCCTCCTCCAAGGCAATTTTCAAAGTCAATGTGATTCTTTATTCTGAATAGACACAGTTTCTTGAACAATCTTTTGTCAAAGTCCAATAGTTAAGTATAACTTCATAAGATTCTCGACGACAGTCTTATCTTCTGATTCTCACCCTTTACAATGACATGTAGCAAAAAATGACTATTAGTTGTCATTATATTATGACTTTTTCTTGTAAAATCATGACTATGCTTGAAATCCCTTTTAGGTGGCCCTTGTCTTCATAAAACAAGATGATTTGAACTTAAGTGTTGCCATTTCACTTTGATCCTATTTATTTGACAGACATGATTTTTAAAAACATTTTAGCGTGTGAGTAACCTGTATGTTCACGGACCAGGTTGTGGGTTATGCTCCGAATTGTTGTGAAAGGGTCACATGGTTGTGGGTTTGGTTTTGGAAAGGTGGGGCCCTACAGAAGACACCGTTCGGAAGCTTGTCCTCGGCGCTGTGTGCTGCATAGATCAGTTCATTGAAACACATTTTCATAGCTGCACCTTCCCAAAATCACATGTTTTGTCTCATCAAGAGAGACAAAAATATAACATAAAATATTTGAACCGTGAAAAATGACGACAACAAAGATTCATAACAAATGTTTAAGTCCTCAGATTTTCTTGGAGGATGTTTAGGGCTTTTGTTCTGTGTACAGTTTTTCAGACAAATTTTCTAAATTTGGATGGTTCCTGTCCTCTGAAACATAAATATACAGTATGTCCACACACAATGGGTGATGTCACGGCAGTTTGCTTTTTAGAGTCACATAAAGTAGAATTTTATAATGACAACAATCAATCACAGTTTTCCGGCTCGAGACACAACGCAGCCGTTTTCGTGCTATCATGGCATGCTAGCTGTCCATGCAATACTAAGGGGAAGGATTTTGTAGTCACTGTGGGTCTCACCCCTCACCTGGGCCTTACTGGCAATTGGTGAGCCAACCAGGTGAGGCCAGGGGCTGCCTTGGCTCTTGTCTGGGCAAAATCAAGAAAAATACGTAAAACAACTTATAATAAAGCAATGATATATATTTAATCAATGATCTTCCTCAGACTTCTGAGGAACTCTACCAGAAGTCTGGGGAAGAGCATTGTGTTCAAAATTTCACTACAGTAAATAAAATCCTTTGATGACAGCTTTTAAGTAGTGGATTTTCAAATCATATGATGGGGAATCATTTTATGACCGATATAACCTTTAGATTGTCTCTATTCTTATTATCATAATAATTGTCAATTTTATTATAATTGACCATGGCCTTAACCTTAAACCGATCAACCCCAAAAGTTAATCATCTGGATACACCCTCACGAGTAATATTCCCACCAAGTTTGGTGAAAATCTGTCCATTTGTTGTCGATGCTTCTGGCCATGTGAGCTCTAGGGTATTGATGATTTCAGTAGTGAGGCGAGAGGGACCACTAGATGACGTGAGGGAAGAGGTAAATCAGCTGTACGATCACACAGCTGAGCAGCACCTCCTATCATCTCTCTTTCCATGATGGAGATTGTGGAGGAAACCGAACTCTGCTTCCCACAACTCCTCAACTCATCCTGCAGGAAGCCAAAGCGTTCTTACTCTGAGGCGGTGCTCGTTTACGTCCTGCTGTCCTCCATCGCTCTGCTCACCGCAACTCTCAATCTGCTGGTCATCGTCTCCATCTCCCATTTCAGGTAGCAAAACGTTTTCTAAAATAGACATTTTGATATCTGATGATTTTTTCTTCTTTATTATCTGCCAAATATTGCTTCTACTGTGAAAAAACAGTATCACATTTTATTCCCTTTTCAACACAGGCAGCTCCACACTCCCACCAACCTCCTCCTCCTCTCCCTGGGTGTCGCCGACTTCCTTGTGGGCCTCCTCATGTCCTTTCAGATTCTCCTCACAGACTGCTGGTTTCTCAGTGACCACGTGTGCACTCTGTTTGGCGTCTTGGACTTCATCGTTACCTCTGGGTCTGTAGGAACCATGGTGCTCATATCGGTCGACCGCTATGTAGCCATCTGTGACCCTCTGCATTACCACAGCAAAATAACTGTGAGAGGAGTCGCCGTCTGTACCTGCCTTTGTTGGGCGGGTTCTGTTCTGTACAACGGTCTCATTTTGAAGGATAACTTCAAACAGCCAGGCAGGTATAACTCCTGCTTCGGAGAGTGTGTGGTCCTCATTTCCTACAGTGCAGGAGCTGCTGATCTTATTCTCACCTTTATCGGACCGGTCGCTGTCATCATAGTTCTGTACATGAGAGTGTTTGCTGTTGCCGTGTCTCAGGCTCGTGCCATGCGCTCTCACATTGTAGCCGTCACACTCCAGAGCGCTCATTCATCTACTTTGCTTGCAAAGAAGTCGGAGCTGAAAGCAGCCAAGACGCTCGGCATTGTCGTGGTCATTTTCCTGGTGTGCATTTGCCCATATTACTGCTCCTCTCTTGTGGACCAGAACAGCTTGTTCAGTGTGACAACTGTGCCCTTACAGAACTGGCTGTTCTACTTTAACTCTTGTCTGAACCCACTGATCTACGCTTTTTGTTACCCCTGGTTTATGAAATCGGTCAAGCTTATTGTTTCGTTTAAGATCCTTCAGCCGGACTCCAGCGAGGCCAGGATACTGTAGAGAGAGAGGAGCGTGTTGTCGTTGACACGACAACTTTTCTGAGAAAAAGGAATAAAATTTGAATTGATGTCAAACAAATATATAATTTCTAGTGTATTTTAACTCAGTTGTAAGGACATTTTACTTTAAGTGTCTATTCATGTAAAGTCTACAGTATATATATATATATATATATATAATATATACAATTTATCTTCTGCCGACAATTTACTATAATGTCATCTGTTATCTTTTTATACAGCAGCCTCAACTTAGTGTTTCACAGGAGTTATAGTTGTTAACAAAAAATGAATAAACACTTACTCACAGAGCGTTTGCAATCCGATGCCCAAGGCTCGACTGACTCTTTCTCTTCATACCTCCTAAAGAGCTACTTTTTTGGAGAGACTTTCCTGATTTGACTCAAAATAAAATTTCTTTGAACTTGTATAACAACTCCCAGACTGTGTCCAAAAGTTTTTTTCAATATGGGAATGTTATTTGAGAGGTATTTTTAAGTTTACTTTTCAAAAAGCAAACAAAGAGATTCAAAGGAGATGTATTTCTTTTGTGGGGGTTATGGAACAATGCAAATTTAAATTAAATAATGTGAAACTCTCATTGTTTTCAAGAAAATGGTTTGTAATGCTATCTTTGATGGTTATGAATGTGAATAATATATTTCCTTGTTTCTTTACCAATATCTTGTTTTCTTTATTTTCTTTTTTGTTTGAGGTGGGTAAATTAAATAGAAAATAGGATAGGCATATATCAGCTTTTGCTTCAGCCTAAGCCTATTTACTGTTTGAGCTGTTTGAGCTCACATTGTGATATGTTTAAAATTATTGTTTTTATGATTGTGACTGAATAAATAAACAATAAACAACAACAACTGTCTTTTAAATCTGATGATTTCACGTTTTATCGCTGCCTTGTGAAGCACTTTACAAACTGGATGAGGAAAAGCTTGGCTGAGATAAAGATTGTTATTAATCAATGATTATTATTATATAAGAATTCATTAGATTTTTATATACTGCTTATAAATGCTAAACATCAATGGAGTAATATCAGAGATTTTGAGAATAAAGTGAAAAAATTGTGAGAAGAAAGTCGTAATTGAGGAAAAAGTCATAATAGTACGAGAAAAAGACAACCATTTCCTCCTCCAATGCAATGTGGTTCTTTATTCTGAATAAACATTGCTTCTTGCACAATCTTTTGTCAACATTTGACAGTTATGATAAATTTGACACTGAAAAATGTATGACTGAATGAATTATTTGTGAAATCTTTACTGAAGTTTAACTTCACAAGATGCTCGACGACAGTCTGATCCTCTGATACTTAATAGTCATAATATTATGACTTTTTCTTGTAAAATGATGCTTCATGCTTGAAATCTGATCCCCCTTATCTTCATAAAATAAGATGATTTAAAGGGTAAGTGTTGTGCTGCTTGTATGCTTTAATATATTATATAATATAATAACGTCACATAAAAAAGACCATCAGTCTCTTGTAACTCAAACAAGTTTGTTTTTGGGGTTTTTTTCAAAGCCCACGGCAACGTGCACGGCTCATATTTTATACCCACGAGTCCCTTGCAAGCTGAGAAACAACAGGTAACATATAAAAGTGCTAAAAAAACAACTCTGTGAGCAGGCTTCAGGCTCTTTGACTGTTTCACCTGTTGAATCGAAGCCTTAACAGAGGTGGATGAAACGCCCTCTCGAATACAAGATGACTTGCAGAAAAGGGAGAATTTTAAATTATGTGAAGCTGAAATCGAAGTCATGTCAATGTTTGGGACCCCTGAAACGTGAAATCCAAACGGTGATCTGTCGTCACTGACACACGCTGACACATGTCCGGCCCAACGTGTCAAATGTGCCTAAACACGTCAATGAAAGGTAGTGTGCATGTGTGTCTGCTTGTGCTTGTTGTTATGTTATGTAAAGTGGTAGATTTTTTTGCACTCAGTTTGTGATCTGTCAGGCTTCTTCCCTGGAGCTTAAACTCATTAGTGAGAATACTAAACAATGGAGAAGTCAAACTCTTCGTCCTGCCACATTCCAGATCATCTCCTCCTTTGAATTTGAAAATTTCAGCTTCAGGATGTTTTTTCTTTTGTCCTGTAAAAAATTCTTCATGCAACGTGTTTGAAAGCTAAATACAGATGATATGGGCCGCAGGCAGACATTCGTGGGCTCTCTAAGCTTTTCACAAACCAGTGGGTGACGTCATGGTGCGTTGCCACTTGGCTCGAACCTGGCGCCAGACCAAGGTCTTTCTGTGTGGCGAACATAATCCTGTGTGGGTTTTTTTCTCCTGGTCCTCTGGCCATGAACTCAATCCAACCAACCATCAACCCAACATCTTTAAGTTATTTGGAGACTCTAAATTTGCCTGTAGGTGTGAATGTTAATATGGACAGTAATGGTTGTTCAACAATATCGCCCTGGGATACACTGGTGACCAGTCCAGTGTGTACCCCACTTCTCGCCCAATATTGTATCACCTGGGATTGGCTCCTGCCCCTCCTGCCATCTCAAAGGATAAACAGCGTCGCTAATGGAATTGATTTTTTTGCCGCTCTTGCCCATTTATAAAAGAAATGTATCTCAGTCCCACAACACTATATATTTACCAAATTTAGTTTGTTTTTGTATCATGCAATTTAGCAAAAAGAAAATTCCATAATGGTGGTGTTTACTGTCAAAGAGAGACAGTTTGATGAAATGACTGATTAATAATAATAATAATAATAAAAATAACAGATGCTAAATAAGTTGGTGTGCTCCTGCAGAATGCATCTTATGATAGTCAATGAGGAGTTTGACATCTGACATTGTCAGCTTGTCATCACATTCTGCATCAATAACCCTCAGATAATTACAGAGGATTTGGGGACTGGAATGTTTCGTGACACAAGCCAGTTTGGTCGCAAGATTGTTATCATGCAACCAAACTGGCTGAGAGTGAGAATTTCCACACTGAAAGGGTGTAAACGTGCACAAAGACACTGCGGTCGTCGAAGAGTGGTGTGCTGAGTTTTCCACACGGAGGGACGAGGCCGACAAATCAGTCCACGGGCCGAGTGAATTGTCTCTTTGTATGCAAAGACTCCCAAGTTCCTTGAAGTTCCTGCGAAGGTAAGAAAACATGTAAACTTTCAGTTTGCCTCCTGTTATCAAACACTCTGACTAATGATCTTCAGGATAGGATGCTTTTATTTTTGAATATTGACAAGAAGGAAAACAACAACAATAAGGAGTCATTTCTAAATTTAAAATACTAAATATACAAGAAGAAGTGATTTCTCAGATAAAGGCAAATCATGAATTTACTATTTAATACTTTTCTTTACAAAATGTAAATGTGCATAACAACAGGATAAGGACAAGAAGAAAAGAAAAAAAAAATAGATCAAATTTATTCATCAAAGTCACAATGGGAGGACTTAAAAAAAGATATTTTTAAGCCAAAGCCATAAAATGTGTTGATATGTTATGTCATTTATATGTAAAGGTCCATGTCTCCGGAATGAAGGTTTCGGATTTTTTATTTTTTTTAATAAAAACATTAAAAATATATTTTCTTTTTGTGCCATCAATAAATGTTACTGTGTTATTCTTCTACTTTCTATCTTTTACTGAATCTATCCCCAAAAACATAAAAACTATTCCCAAAATATAATAAAAATTCAATATAATTTTTTTTCCCATTGTATGTTTTCATTAATATTTAAATGAAGGTAAGACTGGTACATGGAGAAACAATTTTAACTTTTTTGAAATGCAAAATTTTAAAGGATTTGAAATACTCACATTGCATGTAAAAAAAAATTAAATTTTGCATTTCAAAAAAGTATATAATATGTAAAAACATATTACCTATTTGGACTATTCAGTATCTGTAGTGGGCTTCATTTTCTGCTGAAGCTGAACTGTGACTTTATGGGTATGTTTATTCCAACTCTTTCAGATTCCCATCAGCGACCGTCACTAGCATGTTCAGCTACATCATTTACCTGGCTGCACTGAGCATGCTGGCAGGTAAGAAGGCTTCACAACTACAAAACACAACACATTATTCACACTTAAACTTGCCAGCAAACCAGTGAGGGTTCTAGGGAAGCCCCCCCCCCCCCCCCCAATGAAGCCCAGTCTTTTCTGATTGGCCAGCTGGCCCACTGTGTTGTGCGCATGTAGGAAGTGTCGGCCTTTGCTCTCGCTTTACCTGGCTTTGTTTTGGTGCGTGCCATACTAGTCGCTAGTCGTGCCTTATGCATTTCCGTAACATCGTGATAACCCAATGTTAGGAAGTGCATTAGTATCGTCCGGGCAACTGACGAGGCATTTCAGAAGCAGATATTTCTGTCCGGGGAGAGGAGCTCCCTTTACCACAAACTCTGGCCTTTTTAACTTTGCAGAACTTTTACATACATGAAAAACCTGAAACACCAAAAAAGCATAATATGTCTCCTTTAAGATGGGACCAAAGTCTGACCAAATCTCAGACTGTATGTCTTTAACAAAGCTAATTTCTCCATATCTTCAGGTTCTGCAGCAACAAGCCAGAATTTCTCCAGCTCTGGTGAGATGAACATCACCTCGTGCCCCATCACCTATTATGGACAGATGTATGAAAAAGTATATGTGAGTAAGATAAAGTCTTGTGTTTTTCACCTATAGTAATTTTTGTCCATCTGTTTCATTGTTTAACACAGGACAATTTGATGAGGATATGTTCACTTTATAATAACAATTTATCACGGGTTAAACAATGAATTCCAATGGATGCTCTCTAGCTAGCTAGCTAAAGTTGCATTTGGGCTTTTCTCAGGCCAAATGCCTTGGTGCTGTCATTTATAGTTTGTGTCTCCTCCTTTTCAACAGGTGGCCTTCAATGCAAGCAGATTTGCAGTTTGCTTCAAGGGCCTATACAAACCTGGAATCAAAAATGACTGTATCCTGATGTCTGGAGGAACAGCTGACAGAGGTGGCCTGGCTGTACTTGCAAGAGAAATACCCACTGGATCCGGGGTCCATAGACTTCTTCCAAACCTTAAGCATGCTGGGAAATGTGTCAACGTCATACCACTGAAAGACAGTCAACAATCTGAAGTGCGTATTTTTTACGGTGACTTGTTCTGTCCTGTTCTTTTTGGGGTTTTTTCCAGATCATGGTCCGAGTTTACACCATTACTTAATCGCCTCTGCGTTCTGTCCATATCTTGTTGTCAGATTGAGCAAGTTGAACTTGGCAACTTTGGGACACAAGCAATTCTGGCAATCAAGACATATTCTGGATACACACATGTTGATGTGGTAAGTATAATGTACATGGAGGCAGGTAAACAACTGCATCTTGATTAAGCTGGATCATTAATGAGTGTCTTGTGTTTTATTCTTGAAATATCATTGGATTAATCTCCATTATAGTTGTAGACTATCACTATGTTTTGTTTTGTTTTATTTCTAGGAGGCAGATGCACAAGTCAATGGCCTCACAGTTTCGAAGCAGATATTCCAGACAAATGAAACAAACACAGGTGTCATCACAGACATTAGTGGGTGTCGACTCTCAGGTTAGTGAATCCAGTAATTTAAATTTAGGTCTAAAAAGCAAAGTTGAAATATTCGTAATTGCCGTTTAGGTCATTTTCATTTTTGCTTTGGTGAGAATGGCGTGACATTAAGTTTTTCTAATTCCTAGGTGAGGTCTATAAAACAAATACGACAGTAAGATACCCAAACATCTGCTCTACTGTTACATGCGATGTGAGTGGAGTCGCCACAGCCATCAGTGATTGTGGCCCCTTGGAGCATTGTGATGGCAATGGCAGGTAAATTTTTTTTTTGAAAATTGTATATATAGACATATACAGTATATATATATACCCTATACCATACCATATACATTTATATATATATATATTCGAAAAAAAATGTAACTAAGGCTTAATATTTTACAGTTTAACCACAAACATTATTATAAATAACTATAAATATAAAGAAAAAACAAGTACAACCAAATATATAGGACCTGAATTAAGGAAACCAAAAGAAAATAATAAAAAAAATGTTTTATATAATGTAAAAGTAAATTCTTTTCTGCATTGTTTAGTGTGTAAAATAAAGTTTTCATATCAATGCATATAGGCAAACACAGACATCAGTACGTCTGCGATATCGGACGATTTTTACCGGCCAACCGATAATTTGGTTGCTCTATAACACAACTTCTCCTTCATTTCATGTTTGTTGTTTGTTTTTTGGGTTTTTTACTAGTCTTTACCAAGCACTGATGGTGATCTTTTCTGTTTGAATCTGCCCCAACCCCCGTCGCTTGTATCAGTTGCGTCTTGAACCACATGTGCACTGCGACTGGCTCAACGGTCATCGATTTTGCTGGCCGGGTCCACTCTGTCCAGGACCGCTGTGGGTACACGCTGTTCAGGTCCTCATTAATCCCAGGTTTCCAGGTGCTGGGGATGTTCCAAGAAAGACGCCGTAGAGACGTTAGTTTTATGGAACGCGTGATGCTGGAGCTGGCCTCAGGCGTTCAAATCTCTCTGGAACAAGGGAGCAGAGTTCTGGTTAGTCACCTACTGCCTCAATCGCTCCAGTGATGTGCGTCAAGTAATATTTAGTCACATTCTGAAATCACAGCAATCAGTTTCATATCTCATCATGCGAGGATGTTCAGTAATGATGATTGAGGTGGTCATTGGCCTGCTGCCACTGCAAGTAGCTTAAGATAGAGATAACAGAACACAAAGAAATATCATCAGCATGTGAGCAGACATCCCATCATGCATGGTTTCAGTGGCAGAACTCTCTAGACTTCAGTAGTTTGAGGAAAAAACTGATGTTTGATATACTTAAAATGAAGTCATAGTTATTTGGCGAACCATGGTGGAAGATACAGAGAGTTAATGAGAGCAGTCTTGAATAGTCTTTGTATCGACTCTGGTACAATTAAATAATTCTGTATGATGCTCCTCTCCTGGGATTAAGGTCAACAACAGTTTGGTAAAGCTCAGCGCCACAGCTATGATGGTCGACAGTGTGGAGCTCTCAAAGGACCAGTCCGGAGTGACTGCTAAGATATCGGCCTTCAACTACACAGCTTCTGTCCTCTTTGATGGTTCCACTGCTCTGATCCACATGAAAGGTACATACAATTTAATGTTTTAAGGCTACCAGTAACCAGGAAAAAAGGTGGCATCTCCCTTTTACAGTTACAGTAGGGATAGATTCCTAGACAACGGCAGCTTTCCTCTCGAAGATTAGACAGTAGGTACCTTAGTGGAAGTGTTTTTAGTTATTTAGTGATGACACCCTCAAATTCCTCAAGCCCGAACTGGTTCTACAAAGCAAACAGAAATAATTATCTGGAATGACAGAGTGCTGTAGACTCTAATTCCAATATATATGTATGACTTGGTATAGGAACTATTTTTTAAGTAATTTCTTTCTGAAGAATCTGAAGAAAATGACAATATTTGCAAAACAGTGGAACAAAGAAAATTTTATCATATGCATATAAATTGACATCGAAGTATTGATTTAATGTGAAATACATGATTGATGGGCTCTTTTTTTAAGTGAACTGAATTACCACGTTTCTTGTTACTGTTCTCTGCTAATGACTTAATTGAATACAAGAAAAATAAAATACTGTTTTTATGATAAATATCAAATGTATACATGTGTTCACGAAATCCCAATGTAAGTATTGTGAGGCTTTACCTTGCATGTCCACTTCAAAAGGTTTATTGATATATCAAACTTTCTCCCCTGAAACTGGTCAGGGCCACGTGGAACACATGTGCATGGTTTATGTGGTAATCCCAGCAGGACTTTAAGTGAAGAGAAAGTCTCTGAGCAAAGTCCCACAGGGTAAGATATCTCAATAAAATGTCCCATTCGAGCAAATTCATCACACAGATACAATAAGATAATAAGATCTTTGTTTGTTGCCCTAAAGATGTGAAACACAGTATGTTGATCTTGTTGACCCGACAATCAACTGCAACGCCACAACTAAATGGTAAATGCAGGCACGAAAATTCAGTGGTTTGTTACTGAATACATTAGACATGTTAGAAAATGGTTGAATGGTCTTTAATGTACCATTTTTTTGGTTCTCTACTTCACTGGAACAGGTGTAATCTCTTGAAGCAGGCTCCTTTCACTGCCTGCAACATGTACATTGACCCTGAGCCCTTCATAGCTGCCTGCACACAAATGCTGTGCAACTACCCTCCAGTGGATGGTCTCAAATGCCAGTTCCTGGAAGCGTACATCAGAAGCTGCAGCATCCACCACAACATCACAGTGGAGGGATGGAAATCACAGACCGGCTGCTGTAAGGCTGTGTTTTATTATGCTTTAAAAAACGAGATAAGAAAGTCTAAGATATCAGTCCATGGCTCCAGTTTACAGTTGCAAAGCTCAGCACTAGACACAACGATATCCAACCTAACTCTTAATCCAATTCCAGGACCCTAGACATCGAATCAGAATCCAATATGCCGGTTCAGTCTCTCAAATATGCTGAAGTTTTCTTGTAATCCTTTCAGGGATTGGATGATTTTCATATCATGTACTTTTTAATGTATTGAAAAATGTTTTCCTTCAAATATCTCTGTTTGTCTGTCTGTGTGGTTGCAGCTGCTTTCCGTCAGGACTCATGTCAGGACAGGTTCTGCAGTGATCATGAGTTCTGTGGTGTGAGGAGCTACAGTGGGCAGACTGGCTGCATCTGCCGGGCCATTTTTGCCTCCAAGTACCAATCGACAAGCTCCTTTGGTGAGTCCATTTTGACCGAGGAGAGTCTCAAGTAATTCTCAGCTGCCTGAGATTTGTTGAATACCTGGTACATCCATAGACCTCACATTGAGGATTTGTGGATCCGCCAAATTAAGAGATTTGTAAGCTATTAATGTTAACAATCTTTGTAAATGTTTTGTTATGGCGGTTCAGGAGAACCGACAGCCTGCGCGCACAAGGCTGCTTCGTTGACTCTTGCAAAATGTCTCTTGGAGGACAAAGCCATCGACTTCTCTGTCTTACACCTCAATGACGAGGCCTGCAAAGGTGAAATGGACAACAAGACCCACATGGTGACGTTCAACTTTGACAGTAACAATCCTTGTGGTACAGTAGTCATGGTGGGTACCTCTCAATAATATATATAAACTATAAACGTTTATATTCTTAGTTTGGAAACTAGAAATTAATGAAGTGTTTGGTGCAGTGACAATGCTTGTGTCCCTGTAGGCAAACAACAGCCAAATTATCTACAAGAATACCATCATGACACGAAACAGCTCCACGTTTGACATGATCAACCGTCACAACCCAGTGCATATCGACTTCTCCTGTTTCTATAGTAAGCCAGACATCAAGAACCTGGGCTTCAAACTTAAAGACAGGTGTGTGGTGGCTGCACACTTTGTAGTTATAGAGGTTCCACCTTTTTTCGCCTCCGAGAATTGAGCTCAACTTGGTTTTTGAGTTCAAATTGAAGCTTAGTATAGTTAGGACATGACTGAACTGAACATAACTGTCTTTGTTGTCCAGCTCTGTGACCCAGAGGATCGCATCTGGAGAATGGATTTACAATCTCACCATGAAGGCCTACAGCAGCCCTGAAACCAATGAAGCGTTCCAAGTAAAGGATGACGTCCAAGTGGATCAGAAGATCTGGGTCAAGCTGAAGACGGAAGGGCTGGATGACAAAATGGTTGTTGCCGTGACAGACTCCTGCTGGGCAACCGATCAGCCCGCAGAAACTGGAACCCTGAGATATGACCTCATCATCAACGGGTGAGCTGCACAGAGACGCTGATGGCGAACATGTTGTCGCTGTCCAGTTCTCGTCAAATCTGCTTCCCTGTTTTTTTTTTATAGCTGCCCTAACCCTGCTGATTCGACGGTGAAGGTGGAGGACAATGGATGGGGAACATCCAACTCCTTCTCTTTCAACACATTCCAATTCATTGGCACGAATGGTGAAGTCTTCTTGCATTGCAAAGTAGAGCTGTGTGTCAGGAAGGGTAATGTCTGCATCCCGGTACGCCCAGTTCCTGACTTGATTCACAAATTAACGCATTAAGTTATATCCTGGCTCAAAAAGCTTGATATTTTATATTGATAGTGTCTTTCTTTTGTTTTCCTCTCAGAGGTGCGGTCAGGCTGAGCGAAGGCGCAGATCTGCCTTGTCAAAAAATAAGGATGAAAATCCTGCCCTCATCCAGTTGGCCTGGACTTACTGAGTAAGTACAACTCTCCTGCCAATTGACAGCATCAGTGTAAAACTCTGGGTCAATGCTGTTCTGTGAAAACAGTTTTCCATGAGAACCTGCTCTTAGCTAAATACTGACTCCGGGTCCAGAAGACGTCTATGAGAAAATGCCTCTCACTTGATGTATAATGTCAGTAAACATTTAAATGGACGATAAAACACAGTCTGCATTGGAACGTGGATACTGCTTGATTGACTGCTAGTACCGTCCAGTCAGTGCATGGTTGTAGGTGGGCAAGCTTTCAGTCAGTCAGATTAATCACTAACCATAACTTGGATTTGGTTTAATCTTTTTAGGCTTCTATGGAAACTCGACCGACCGAAAGGTCAGAACACGAAATGGTTCCTGTTCTGTCCTGGTGAAGAGTCCATGGTCATTTATCTCTGCTATGAATCTATGGTGTCACATACAAATGTTATAACCGGACATAAGTTTGGTCTTGTCTTGGGGGTTTCTGGGGTTGGTGATTATTCCTACACCAAACAAATGCTTGGTAAGTGAACATATAAACTTTGATATCGTATGATCTCTGAATAAATCATGCATGGAATTGTTTTTCATAGCTGAGTGTGTGGCGGGTCCTCCTCCAATGCTTTAAATTCCTCTGACCCAGTTTGGACAAAATTGCAAGGTTGTGAGAACAATGTGGGAATTTAACGTTAAAACCTGCAACCTCCAGTCTGTGGCCTTGACCACACCAAATCACGCTGTATGCTTCAACTACCTTTGTCATGATAGTGTGCAATCAATTAAAAGTACAAGTGGAACATTATATGAGTGTTGTGTGTTTTCTCTCCAAACCCACTGGGAATAACATCCTGCGAGATCAACCAGTGCTGAAGTGCCTGAAACCTGTATTCTCTGTAATGACCAGCAGAGGGCGACTCCACTGGTTGTTTCTAAAGAAGTCTGTGAGAAAATGACTTTTTCCTGAGGAGTTCATGGTTCAATCTCTAGTTTCAAGTCTTCTTCAATATTTTTAATTTAATAAATTATGGTGCATTTAGAGTCAAATAGTGGATAAAGCACCATATGCATTGGAGTGAGTTGATACAGCATGATTGACAGCCAGTCCATCCACTGGGTGCACGGTTGCAAGTGTAGGTGGGCGCGCAGTGGACGAGCTCTCAGTCAGACCACACCCCCCAATTTTTACGTTCTAGTTCCAAAAAAAACAAATGGCGCTGGTCAAAATGCGAAACTTCAAAATCACAATTTCCCAAACCAACGGGTGACGTCACGTTGGGTTGCCACTTGACTACACAGAAACAAGATGGTCGGTGTTATGATGCGGGGGGAGTGGTGGCCTAATGTTAGAGAAGTGAACTTGCCCTTGAGCAGGGCCGTTAACCAATCTGTGGTCATTGTCACAGAAAAGAGGGTGGGGTGTTTGTTTGTGGTAACACAGATATAAAGACGGCAGATTATCAGGGAGGTTTGGTCAGAAAGCGGTTGCAGCTCTGCAGTTCCTCTTCCCGATGACGCAGACCACGGAGGGAGCTGAGCTCTGCTTTCCACAACTCCTCAACTCCTCCTGCAGGAAGCCGGAGCCTCCTCGCTCGGAGGCTCTGCTCGTTTACATCCTGCTGTTCGTCATCTCGCTGCTCACCACCGTTCTCAACCTGCTCGTCATCATCTCCATCTCTCACTTCAGGCACGTGAACCTTCACACACATTGTGCTGTTTTAAGATTCAAGATGACTTTTGCTAAGTTATGTTATCATAAGTTGAATTGGTTGCTGGTGGATATTATTGGGAATCACATTAACAAAGATGATGTTTTTTGTCACCGCAGAGAGCTCCACACCCCCACCAACCTCCTCCTCCTCTCCCTGGCCGTCTCAGATTTCCTTGTCGGCCTCTTGGTGATGCCAGTTGAAATCCTCATGACTTTGAGCTGTTGGGTGCTGGCTGACCTGATATGTCCGGTGTACTACCTGCTGCCCTTCATCATACTATGCTCCTCCGTGGTGAACATGGTGCTCATATCTTGCGACCGCTATGTGGCAATCTGTTACCCTCTGCACTACCCCGCGAGAGTCACTCCAAAAGTCAGCACAGTATGCGTTATCCTGTGTTGGGTTTATTCCGTTATCTACAGCGTGCTCATTTTATTTGACAACCTGAAGCACCCAGGCAGGTATAACTCCTGTCACGGGGAGTGCGTGGTCCACATTTCAGGCACTGTTGATCTTGTCGTTAATTTCCTCGTTCCCGTCAGCATCATCATACTCGCGAATGGGAGAGTGTTTGTCGTGGCTGTGAGCCAGGCTCGGGCCATGAAGACAAATGTGAAAGTTAGAGTTAAAAAGTCCGAGCTCAAGGCAGCAAAGACACTTGGCGTTCTTATCGTTGTGTTTCTGATGTGCTACTCTCCATTTTATAGTGTCGCTCTCACGGGCCACGACATCTTCGTCGGCTCCTCGGTGGAGGTCTTTATGGTTTTTCTGATGTATTTTAATTCCTGTTTGAACCCCATCATCTATGCCCTTTTCTACCCCTGGTTTAAAAAGACCACTAGACTCATTGTTACACTGCAGATACTGAAGGCGAACTCCTGTGGGGCCAAACTACTGTGAATAGATGAAGTAGAAGCTTATGTCTTGCATATGTGCAGTATATTTTAAAAAGTGTACACGCATCACTTGTACATATCTAAACTCTTGCACATCAACACACCCAAACCGCAGTCTTAGGTCTTCCACTTCCATCCAGCTCACTGTGCCGCCGGTCCACTTGACCACCATGGGGTCTAGAGCCTTCAGCTGCTCTGTTTGTGAATAAAGTCTTAACTGTCGAGGAAAAAAATTGAAATACCACAAGCACTTTTAGCACATATTATTATTGACAACTTAATCTGGAAGAAACGTTGCTGTGACAATGGGTTTTTGCACATGAACGTCAACGTGTGTCCTGTCACGATAACGTACAAATGCAAACAACCGTTAATTTAATTTTGAGAGATTTGCAGTTAACGAAGCTAGCGTATTTATTTAACATTTCCACAATAAAGTCGAAATGTTAAATAAATAAATAAAATCGTCACCCTCATTAATAAAAAATTTAAATCTTCCCCCTCATTTTTTTTCTTATGCCTGGCCCTAATGCTCTTCCGTACCTTGAGTGTTCTGAACGGGTGCCTAAAAATAAAATGCATTATTATTATTATTATTATTATTATTATTATTATTTTTTGTTGATCCTATGTATCTAATCAAATCTAATCTGTATTTTCTAAGAACATTTTTCTGTCGTTTGATGCCCAATTAAATGTCTAATAAATGTCTTTCTCAAAGATGGTTTCTGTCATTCTAAGAGCTTCCTGTCACACTGATGTACAGTGTGGATGTTAATGATGAGTTTAGTTTTTATTAGATATATGATGCTCTGAAAATGGGATGAAATGTCATGACTGACAGTTCAGACTGACTCAAGATTATTCAGGCGGGTGTGTCGACCGGACCTCCATACAACAGCTGGATTTCCATTTTTTATTTGTATAGCACCAAATGACAATAAACATTATCTCAAGGCTCTTGACATAGTGAGGTCAAGACCTGACAGTATTACAGAGAAACTCAACTGTTGGTCACTGTGGAGAAAAAACAACAACTCCCCTTTGACAGGAATAAATTTCGAGCAGAACTGGACTCAGTTGTGGGCGAAACATCTCCGGCGACCGGTTGGGGTGAGAGGAGAGAATGGGGGTGAGAGGAAAGAGGGGGAGAGAAGAGAGAGATGCTCAGTGCATCATTTCCATTCACTACTGCTCAGACTCCAAATGCAAACTGTATATTTGTGATATCTTGGCTTCATCTTTGCACTGAAAGAGGAAAATGCCATCGTGTGGTCATGTCCCACTCCCTCCTTATGATCATATGGAGTGAAATTTGGTTTTTGAACTGTTTGTGAAGAGGAACATTAATGTATATCAACATCCAGAGACCTCACGGGTCTTTATACAGATTTCACTGTCCACAGACGGTTTTTACTGCCTCTTCATGTTCCGTGTGCCCAACTTTACTTGTTCTTACTTGTTGTTATTGTGTCCATGAACTATTGTCTGTGTCATCATATTTTCTTCACATTGTTTTGCGTTAAGAAACTAAATTAAGAAGTTTCATATCACACAAACACACACACCCTCTAGGGAGGAGCTTTTCTCACCTGCTTTCATTAGTGTCACAAAACGACACCACTGCAACCAAAAGGTGTTACTGCAACACAAAAACAAGCCCCGGTGTCAGCACATGATGCAATCGTTGCTCAGCTCGCGCCAAACAAGTCAAAAGTAAACGGTGAACAATAGTTTTCTCTACGGACGCTGCACACTTTGTTCAAACTTTAAAGGATCTGAACAACCAGATTCACAAAATGAATTCTGTCACTTAATTCTGTCACATAAATTATTTTTTTTGTTGTTTTTTCTTCTACAGAAGTTCTACAGACGTCTCTTTGCCCACAACAGTGAGGCTTTAAACCTGTTTGTATCTGCTGTAGCAGGAAACCACCACACAGGCAGAGTTGTGGTGTTGGTGTGTCTGTGGACAGATTCACTCTCACTAAGATTGAGTCACAAGACTTCACTGGACAATAAAATCCAGTCGGTCGGTCAATCAATCAATCAAATGTTATTTGTAGAGCACCTTTCATTCAAGTTCACGCAGTTCAAAGAAGTTCACAAAATTTAGTCCCAGTTCGAGATCTGGGTGTGGGCCGACCCATGACTACTTAGTACGCTGGTAATAATGTAAGAGTGGAAATGTGATATGCTAAATGGTGAAAAATACAGGTTCAAACATCGAGTAAATCTCCGGCCTAAGAGATGAGCAGAATTTCTCACTAAGATATCGCCCACTGTATTGTATTAATATAGTTGACCGTAGATAATAGTTATTTTTTAATATTTTATTCATAATATATATAATATTCATATTGGATTGTGATTGTGATTCTTATTCAATTCTTACTTTAATTCTTTCCCGGTGCGCTTCTACGTTTTTGTGCTGTTGCGTCAAATTTAATTTCACCAAGGGGAAATCAATGAAAGACACTTTTAATCTTATCGTATCGTATGTCATAGTGAGAAGAACTACAAAAGTATCAACTGACTACTGGCAAAGCGGCTGCAAAGCAACTACAGCTGTCAATCCCATTGGGAAAAAATCATCATCATTCACTTTGATATCATTTTGATAAAACAATTTCAGCTTTACCCTTTTTTGTATCTGCTTCTAACAACCACAAATATGGATTCTTTTTTGGTCCCTTTGGTCTGTTCATTCTCCTATGATAGAATTTTTTCGGCCATTTTTACTTAAATTGAACTTATGTCGGGGACAACCCAAACTCATGAGGGTGGAAAGTTTTAGGGAGGAGAGATTGTAAGTGTCCACATGGAGGAGGAACCGGGACGAATGTGATAAAAGAGTACGACTGCCGAGTTCTGCTCTGAGCAGAAAGCTTCTCCTCTCGGATGATGGAGACCCAGCGGGAAGGAGCCGATCTCTGCTACCCACAGCTCAACAACTCCTGCAGGAAGCCCGCTCACCCTCAAACCGAGGCCATGCTGATCTATGTCCTGCTCTCGTCCGTGTCTCTGCTCACCGTGGCTCTTAACCTGCTGGTCATCATCTCCATCGCCCACTTCAGGCAGATATAATCATCTAAAGATGCTTCATTATGTCGAGATGAGATGTTTTTGATCCGGTTTACAGATGTTGTCACACCTAGATCGCTCTTTTTTAATTGTCGTAATAGCAATGTTTTCTTTGCTGACAGTATGTTTAGCGATGCTTCTCTTCCTCCCCAGGCAGCTCCATACCCCCACCAACCTCCTCCTCCTCTCTCTGGCCGTCTCAGACTTCCTCGTAGGCTTCCTGCTGATGCCAGTGGAAATCATCTACATCGAGGCCTGCTGGTTTCTCGGCGACATTGTGTGCACTCTGTACTACATCGCAGACTACGTGATCACCTCTGCCTCAGTAGCCAACATGGTGTTGATATCATTCGACCGCTACTTAGCCATTTGTGACCCAATGCGTTACTCCACCAGGGTCACAAATAGAAGAGCACAGATCTGCGTTTGCCTCTGTTGGGTTTTCTCTGCATTCTACAGGATTCTCCTTCTGCACGACCATCTGGACAAACCGGGCAGGTCCCACTCCTGCTTAGGGGAGTGCGTTGCCGTCATCAATTACATAGCGGGACTCGTCGACCTCGTTTTCACCTTCATCATACCCATTACTGTCATCATTGCTCTGTATATGAGAGTGTTTGCGGTGGCTTTGTCTCAGGCTCGAGCCATTCGGTCTCATATTGCGGCCATGACGGTGCAACGTGCAGCGACTGTGACTGTGAAGAAGGCAGAGATGAAAGCCGCCAGGACTCTAGGCATTGTTATCATTGTGTTTTTGATTTGTTTCTGTCCGTACTATTTCCCCGCTCTGGCAGGCGAAGACACCTCGGTCGATGCTTCGTCGGCAGCTGTTGAGATCTGGCTGGCACATTTTAACTCCTGCTTGAACCCTATCATCTATGCCTTTTTCTACCCCTGGTTCAGAAAATGTATTAAACTCATTCTGACGCTGCAGATACTGAAACCTGGCTCCCGTGATACAAAACTACTGTAGTGTCAGACACTGTCTCTGAACTAACGCGCTTTTTAATAGAGGTAAAATGGATTAGGTTGCGTTGTTAAGCACAGATGTGAAATCCCATTATTGTACTGTATATGTGCAGGGTGCCATTTGTGGGGGAAAAAAAGGGGGGGGGGGGGGGGGATGTTTCGACCATGTGTCACGGGAATGGCTCTTTGATCTCCAGACCTTGACACACTGCACTGCTCGACCGGCTGGCCACCGTTACGCACGCACAACAAAACAAAACATGCATGATTAAATCCCCCCCAAATATTTCATGCTTGGTGACATTCTGAAATGTGCCGTGCATCAAACGAGGCTAATGGAACCAGGAACATTAGGTAAATTAGCCGGATTGTCACTGATTGTCTCTCGAACGCGATCTCTGACAGTGGGTGGTCCATTTCGGATTTAATCGTTCTGTGGCACTAAAGTATTTTTGTTATTTTTTTTTTTATGTTACAGCGTTTTTAATTAGTTTAAAAATGTCTCTTTTGTGTATTTTATATGGTCTGTTGTTGAAGTAGCCTTGTTCATTTTGTCCCCATAAATATAAATCAGCAGAGGTGGGGGTATGTAGAGCAGAAAGGGGGAAATCCCACGCACCCCACCCCTCTTCCTGGCAAATCCCACCCTGTATATGTGTATATACATTAACCCTTTGGTTCTTTGTCTCTGTGAAACATTCTGCTATGAACTTGCATCTGAGACATACGGTATATATGTAAACAGACATGTAGCCTCAACAGGTTGTGAATCTTGTGATTAACATACTTTGGTAATAATCATTAAAATGTGAACATGATCAGACAACCATTTCAATAAATATGACTTCAATGTACGATTACATTTCTTCATGTATGTTTCATGTCCATGATCAGCTCAAGCCAGAAAATGCATTTATACAAAACTTGTTTTTTAAAGTCAAAGGCCACTTCAAAGACCTTCCATGGTGACATCATCAGATTGCTTATGTATTTAGGACTTCCGCTCTCCAGTTAAATAATTTCAAACCTTTCACCAAGAGACAAAACATTGTGACATCAAGGTTATTTAGAACCTAATATCACCACCACAGTATACACCAAGTCCCTGAAATGGTCAGAGGTTGGAACAGGGACCTTTCAAAAGAAAGGCCTACAGTCTGCCACTCCTCAGAAGCACGGGAGTAAAGTCTGTCAGCAAGAAAACAACCAGAACACACTTTGTTGGGGCTCTCAGAGAGACCGGGTGTTGCAGAACCCCAGAACCTACTTCATAACCTCGGGCGGCTGTGGCTCAGGACGTAGAGTCGTTCGTCCACCAACCGACTTGGTTGGCAGTTCGATCCCACCTCCCGCCAGTACACATCCCGTTGTGTCCTTTGGCAAGACACTTATCCCTAACTTGCCTCTGACGGCTCTAACGACAGTGCATGAATGAGTATGAATGAGTATGAATGTGACAGAAAAATGCGTGGTAAATAGCAGTATGACTAGAAAAGCGCTATATAAATACATTCCATTTACTGACTGAGCAGGACGATTCAGTTGCAGCTAGAGGAAAACAAGACTCTCCAAGAAAAACTGGAGAGAACTTTATACAAACAAGACATGAAGCCGGTGTCCAGCAGCTGGTTGACGACTTTGTGCTTGACAAGGAAATCAAGCCCCACAGGGACCTGGTGTCACAGAACCTGCCCTTGCTCCACAACCCGGCAGCTGAGAGGGACGACAGTCGCCAGAAAATGGCGGGGGACCTCCAGATAGAGAGGGAGACAGAAGCGATTCTCCAAGAAGAACTGGACAGAGTCAGAATCTCGTGCCAAGAGGACAGACAAAAGTATGAAGCTGACATGCTCACAGTGACACAGCGAGCTGACGATCTTCAGCAAGGGCTTGACTTTGAAATCAAGTCTCGCGCAGAGAGAGAGTCACAAGACAAGAACTTGTTGCAAAAGTTGAGGGCTGAGCGAAACACTGAGCTCCAGGTGGAGAGGAGGAACAAACAGATTCTCCAAGAAGAACTGGACAGAGTCAGAGCTTCATGCCAAGAGGACAGACAAAGTTGTGAAGCTGACGTCCTCACAGAGAGGCAACGGGCTGACGACCTTCAGGAGGAGCTCGACAAGCTGCAGATCCCCACAAAGAAAAAGGCCTCAAACTGGAAGAGGGTCCGACACTTCCTGGAACTGAGAAAACCTCAAAGATGGAATATGCCAAAGGAGTCGGCAGCGGTCAACGCAATGATGTCACAGCCAGATGGCGAAGGATCGATTCCCAGTCACCAGCCATTATCAATGTGAACAATGTCTCCTGAGGTGTGGTTTTAAATAATTTCAATAAAATGTTCAAATTGAAATATCTGCTTTAAGTACTTGATATTTGCTTGTATAAAAGTAAATCCTAAAAATGAGACTGCAAAGATTTCTTGCGTATATTGCTGTTTAAGTAATTGTATTTTTTTTTTTGTAAAAACCGTAAGGTGCAGACAGAGCCGTACCTATCCCGTATGGGGCCCTAAGCAGAATTTGATTTGCTGGGTGCAGAAGTTTATTGTTTGTAGGAGTGCGTTATGGTGAGCACTTGGAATTGATGGTTATAACAGAGATTTCTCTAGGACTTTTTCCTCCATTATCCACTAGTCTGGGAGTAGATAAGTGTGGACCTTTGAATACAGACGGTGTTAAGCTCTCCTTTGCGCCGGCCGTGCTACAGGGAAGGGGGCTATGCTAGTGCAGGTGGACTGGATGGAGCAGACCGTCCACTGCTTCCCCTCGAGCACAAGCACCAGAAAAAATAATCCACCCTCCAAAGAAAACCCCTTCCCCATGTTGTTGGGGAACTTCAACAATATACCATGTTGCTCTCAACTTTTTAGTTTTGCACATTTTGAACATTGTCTACTGCTAACACCGTTGGGATGGATCGGTGGAAAGAAGGGGCACAGGGGAGGGGAAGAAGGAAAGAGATAAAATGGTCTGTACGACAAAGAGCTTTGATCAGAGCTCGGCAGCTTGTCCCTTTCTCTGAACATGGAGGCCCTGGAGGAAGCTGAACTCTGCTTTCCCCAACTCAACACCTCCTGCAAGAGGGCGATGCTTCCTCACTCAGAGCTCATCTACAGCGCGTTGTCCTGCATCACTCTGCTCACTGTGGTTCTTAACCTGCTGGTCGTCATCTCTATCTCACACTTCAGGCAGAGACACAATTTCTCTTTCTCAAATTTAGGTTGTTAATGAAAACAATATTGATTTATCTCCTTTTTTTTAAACTTGCTAAATGGCACATGTTGCCTCAAATCTACTTATCTAGCTACTCTAAATACTGTAATAACTACAGAGTTACAGAGCAATTCATAGTCCTTGTATTATAACTGTTTGTTTCTACAACTTCTACATGTAACATATGTCTTCAGAGTTGATATTCTCCAATTTCAGGCAGCTCCACACCACCACCAACCTCCTCCTGCTCTCTCTGGCTGTTGCAGACTTTTGTGTGGGTCTCCTGCAGATGCCAGTTCTACTTCTCCACAACCAAGGCTGCTGGTACCTCGGTGACATTATGTGTGCTGTACATTACTTCTTGGGTTTCATCGTTATCAGCGTCTCTGTAGGAAGCATGGTGCTCATATCTGTTGACCGCTATATAGCAATTTGTGAGCCCATGTTCTACACCACCAAAGTTACTCTGATGAGAGTGAAAGTATGTGTTTGTCTGTGTTGGATATTTTCTACTGTCCACAGCAGTTGGATCCTGAGGGATTTCTTAAAACAACCCAACATGTACAACTCCTGTTATGGAGATTGTGTAGTTGTGGTCAATTTTGCTGAAGGACTTGTGGATCTTGTTGTGACTTTATTAGGCCCAATTTTAGTCATTGTAATTTTGTATTTGAGAGTCTTTGCCGTGGCTGTTTCTCAGGCTCGAGCCATGCGCTCTCACGTTGCAGTCGTCTCACTTGAGCGATCAGAGACTGTAAAAGCCAGGAAATCTGAGATGAAAGCTGCCAGGACTCTCGGTATTGTCGTACTCGTGTTTCTGCTCTGCTCTTGTCCATATTATTGTTTTGCTGTTGCGGCTGAGAGCAACTTGGTCGGGGCGTCCTTTGCATCCCTTCAAATTTGGATGTTGTACTTTAATTCCTGTCTCAACCCTGTGATCTATGTTTTTTTCTACCCTTGGTTCAGAAAAACGATCAAACACATTGTGACACTGAAGATACTGCAGCCTGGCTCCTGTGAGGCCAACGTACTGTAGAAAGAGACTGTGATGGATTTACTGTAAAGACACTGAAGAGGAAATTTTAAAAAACTTTTTTTTATTCTCTTCCAAAGTTTGGAAGTAAATGGAAAATATTGCATTACATTGCCGTGTGATAATTGAAACTGTTTGTATTTAATTATAAAAGTCACATGCATCATGTTGTGCAGCAGCTAGTTCAGAAGTACAGTACCTTTTTTATTGCAGTTCAAGAACAGTTGTAGTGTGATTATGTGTGAGTTCATAAATTCTACATAACATATGCAAGCACACGCAGTTATTATCGCACTCACGGCTTAGAAAAAAAATTACACCCATGTCACATCCTTGGCTCCGTAGATCTGAGATCAAATGGATATATAGAATTCATGCACTCACCCATTAATGTTTCCTTTTCCTCACATTTTTTTTCCCTTTTCTTAAGATAAAACCTCAACAAAAAGAACTGATATAAAATACTTGTAAAGTACCAGATTGAGAAACATTTTTCGGAAGTATCTTTAAAATATGAACTGTACCCATCCCTAAAAATCAATGCTTTTCCCCATCATTAAAATAAAGCCATGAAACCCAATCCACCACCAAGGCCCTCAGCATTGTGAGCATGTATGTATGTATGTATATAAAACATTCTTATGTACATGATGTGATGACAACAATAAAAGTTGGAACCTTGGACATGGTTTGCCTGTCCACTGGCTCCCGACATGATGATTGGCTCAGGGCATTTTCACATGCACCTGAAAATCTAGACCAAGGTCTGAACCAAGGTTCATGTCTTTGTTGCTTCTTTTACATTTGATCAAGTTAGTTTTGTTTCACATCACAATTTAGGGGGCGCACTAAAGAATTTTGTGTAACATACAAATGTCCTGTACTCGACAATGATTGATTTGTAGACAGGTGTTCCTCTGTCATCAGCGTGTTGTCAATTCGGCAGGGAGGAGTATTTCCGTTTGAATGGAGAAAATGAATGAACTTTATCATTTTGTTTATTTTCTTCTTGCCTCTGTATTACTACTATGGTTTTACTACCAACATCACCAACTTCAGGCATAGTACTTGACACCATTTTGAATGTGCCAGATGAATGTCCTTGGTGCTCGAAAATATTAAGCGTCGGAGGCCAAGACTTTAAGCAATCCTGCAAGAATTGCAGGATTGCAATTTTTGGTCCGAACAGTGGTCGGAGGAACCTGTCAGATCCGTTAATTTAGTTCGGACTAAACTGAAAAGTTAGAAGGTCTGGACCAAACAAGCTAGGTGTGAAAGTCCGCTAAGAGTACACCTTGCATGCCCGCAAATAGAGGCCTTACAAAAATCCCCATGCACAACTTGAATTCCATTTGGAGTTTTTGAATGTGAAAATCAGAATTAAGAAGGGATCGTAACATGTTCAAACAATCACCAACAGTACAACTTCGTGTTTATCTCAACTTTTTAGTTTACCGTTATCATTGTCATTGTCTACTGCTTACACCTGTTGGGTGGATGGATAGATGGTAGATAGATAGATAGATCGATAGATAGATAGATAGATCAATGGATAGATAGATAGATAGATGGATGGATAGAAGGGGAACAGGGGAGGGGAAGAATGAAAGAGATAAAATGGGCTGTACCACATAGAGCTTTGATCAGACGGCTGCCTAGTCAGCTTCTCCTCTCTCTCTCTGAACATGGAGGCCCTGGAGGAAGCTGAACTCTGCTTTCCCCAACTCAACACCTCCTGCAAGAGGGCGATGCTTCCTCACTCAGAGCTCATCTACACCGTGTTGTCCTGCATCACTCTGCTCACTGTGGTTCTTAACCTGCTGGTCATCATCTCTATCTCACACTTCAGGCAGAGATTACACTTCTCCCCATTGTCTAAACAAAATGTTTTGGTTCAAGCTAGGCAAATTAATATTCATATTAATGTTGCTAATAAATGTCAACACTTGCTAAATGGCAGATGTTGCTTCAAATCTACTTATCTACTTTCTAGATCATAAATACTGTAATAACTACAGAGTTACAGAGCAATTCATAGTCCTTGTATTATAACTGTTTGTTTCTACAACTTCTACATGTAACATATGTTTTCAGAGTTGATATTCTCCAATTTCAGGCAGCTCCACACCACCACCAACCTCCTCCTGCTCTCTCTGGCTGTTGCAGACTTTTGTGTGGGTCTCCTGCAGATTCCAATTCTATTTCTCCACAATCAAGGCTGCTGGTACCTCGGTGACATTATGTGTGCTGTACATTACTTCTTGGGTTTCATCGTTATCAGCGTCTCTGTAGGAAGCATGGTGCTCATATCTGTTGACCGCTATATAGCAATTTGTGAGCCCATGTTCTACACCACCAAAGTTACTCTGATGAGAGTGAAAGTATGTGTTTGTCTGTGTTGGATATTTTCTACTGTCCACAGCAGTTGGATCCTGAGGGATTTCTTAAAACAACCCAACATGTACAACTCCTGTTATGGAGATTGTGTAGTTGTGGTCAATTTTGCTGAAGGACTTGTGGATCTTGTTGTGACTTTATTAGGCCCAATTTTAGTCATTGTAATTTTGTATTTGAGAGTCTTTGCCGTGGCTGTGTCTCAGGCTCGAGCCATGCGCTCTCACGTTGCAGTCGTCTCACTTGAGCGATCAGAGACTGTAAAAGCCAGGAAATCTGAGACGAAAGCCGCCAGGACTCTCGGTATTGTCGTACTCGTGTTTCTGCTCTGCTCTTGTCCATATTATTGTTCTGCTGTTGCGGCTGAGAGCAACTTGGTCGGGGCGTCCTTTGCATCCCTTCAGATTTGGTTGTTGTACTTTAATTCCTGTCTCAACCCTGTGATCTATGTTTTTTTCTACCCTTGGTTCAGAAAAACAATCAAACACATTGTGACACTGAAGATACTGCAGCCTGGCTCCTGTGAGGCCAACGTACTGTAGAAAGAGACTGTGATGGATTTACTGAACCAATGTTGTTATTAAAATATTAAATTCAAATTTAGACTAAATTCTTATTGCATTGATTCAAACTTACATGAAAACTTGTTTTGTGAATTTGTTTTCTTGGCAAATCCTTTACCCAGATGCTAAACTGGTTCTGATTGGAGCTGCTAGATATACTTTTAGTTTCTAAAAGTAAATAAATGTAAATATTTGTCCTAATTTGTTCAATTTTTTTGTACAGCATCAACAATATTTCTAAAGTACTAAACCATTAAGCAGGCTCAATATAGAGTTATCTGCCTAGATTTATAATGAAACACACTCACACACACTCCAGGACTCCAGCACTGTAATAATTCACTGGAACACTCAAAAGTGCAATATTCATTTCATATCAATTAAGTGCAACTACCAACTATGCCTGGTATTTATATTTTATATTTCATATTTTGTATATATCTTATTGTTTTTTATCCTGCTGTCCACTTTTCTGCTTTAACAGCCATATTTCCCAGCTGTGGGTCGAATGAAGGATAATCTTATCTTATCTTAACTTGTCTTATCTTATCTTATTTTATATTATCTTATGTTATATTATCTTATGTTATGTTATCGTATCTTATCTTATCTTATCTAATATTATCTAACCTTATCTTATCTTACCTTATCTTATCTTATCTTACATTATCTTATCTTATCCTATCTTGTCTTATCTTATCATGTTGGCTCTGTCACCAGATTTAAAGTAAATAAATGAAACTGGCCATGATGTTACTTCCACCTAGTTCAGTGTTTTGTCTTTTACAGTAAGCTCGTCAGACTAATCCTAACGGCTCAGATAGAATAAATTATATAGATAAATATATTTCGCTCCATTTTTTTAGGCTTTATGTGTGTGTGTGTGTGTGTGTGTGTGTATTCATTAAAATAATGAAACAGCGTTGCTGCTATTCTGAACTGGCCACATGTAGATATAGTTAATTACCTTTTCGCTATCATATAGTCGAGCTATTCTGCAGTTATGTGAAGTCATTAAAAGTTCATGAACCAATGATACAGATGTTAAGATGTGAACCACAACTAACAGGAGGGTCAGTGGTCTGTAAAAAAATGCTACTTATATACATAAACAAGACGTGCTAGCGGTCGGTGCTGCAACTCCAAGGTTTTGACCTTCGTGGTTAGTGCGTCGGACTCCAACACCCGAGGCTGGGGTTCGCGGCCCACAACATCAAAGAGAGAAACAAGCTCTCTCCAAAATTGCCTACTGCCCCTTTAAGAGTGTTCATAGAAAAGTCTGATACAGATGAAATTAAATATTCTAGTATATGTTTCTTTATCTCTAGGAGATAAGACCTTGAGATTTATATCTTTGACGCTGTAATGAAAGACTATTGTTCGAATATAATCCGAAAATATTTTACCGGTTTTACAGGTCAATCTGGTAACATGGTATTGATTATTATATAGAGTACCATCAAAAGATTAAATAGCAGAACATAATTTCAGATAAAACACAGCATCTACTTTTTCTATGCATTTTCTCCGGGTTTAAAAAACATCCAATACAGTCTTTGCTAGAGATTTTCCTCTTTTTTTTGAAAAGCATTAAACGTGTTGGTGTTTTAAAGCAAATTCAGTCAGGACCACTTTTGGCAAAGTAAGTTTTATTTCAATCATTTCAAAATTACAAAGTTACAGTTGCTGGTATGGCTCTGTTCTGGGAGCACACACATTGACAATGGACACAACTGTATAGTCCAACTTGCTGAAGAAAACATAATTTGATCTTCATGTACATAAATGACATACATGTTTATTTGTATATCGAGCGGGGAAGCGAGATCCTATGAAGCAAAATATGTTGCAAAATGCAAGCGCTTGTATATCGGATTTGTGAACTTGTAGAATACAATGTGAGAGCTTGTAGAACAAAGTTCTGAACTTGTGCATTTAAATTTTAACTTTCACTTAAAATATTCACAAACATGTTACCTGAATTTGGAGTTACATAAAAAATATTCACAACTGTGCAGATTGATATTGACAATACAACAGCGGCTGCAAACTTTAATTATTTTTAATAGAGGCACATTTTTTGTACGACCACAACTCTCTTATTACAACCTCTCAAATCACAAGTGACGAATCTGTGCCTTGACTTTTGCGACATATGTCGATTACAAGTTTGCAGCCACCAGTGCATACATGTAAATATCAATCTATACACATTTGTCAATTTTCTTTCCCTGTGACTTCAAATTCAGGCTCCTATGTGTATGAATATTTTGAAAATTTAAAGTTCAGATTTTGGTTCTACAAGATCTCGCATTGTATTCTACAAGTTCACAATTCCATATACATGTGCTTGCATTTTGCAACATACTCACCTTCATAGATCCCGTCACAACTGGTCACTGGAAACAAATTCAGGACACATTGTGAACTGACGAACACACAATGGAGCCGTCCACTTGAGATCAGATCTCTCAGGATACCAGGTCTAAATAGAGCATATAGGAGATTTGTCAATTGAATTCATAAATGAGGATCTGCTGCTGTCAGCTGATGCATTAAATTGTGGCTGAGCTCAAATTTCTAGCCTGGCTGAACTAACGCTGTGCTCACTTTAATCACTAACACCAACTTGACGTGTGAAAACCAAACAGGCAGTTTAACAACACAAGAAAGAATCTGCTGTTATGTATCAGATAATAAAAACTAGCTTGGTGCTAATACACAACCTGAGAAAAGCTTGTTCTGTTTTAACATGCTGTCCTTAAATAAGCAAACCTTATTCTTATATTTTATATTATCTAAATTCTCGCTACAGTATGTGTGCGTCACAGGAGTTGTGCTGCAATATCTGAAGTGTAACAATGAGTTTGATTGATTTCCTAAACCAGGGATAGAAAAAAGCATAAATCACTGGATTTATACAGGAGTTACAATAAAGCAGCCACACACCAAAAATCGAAAATGCCCCGCTGGTTGACATGTCCTGTCCCATGAGAAAGGGATAGAAAGACGGACAGAAACATATTAGAAACACAACCACGACAATTCCAAGAGTCCTGGCTGCTTTTCTCTCCGACTTCCTGGCGGTTACACGAACTGATCCCTGGCGCGTGACGGCTGCGATGTGAGACTTCATCGCTCGAGCCTGAGACACAGCCACCACGAACACCTTCATGTACAGAACGACGATGACCGCAATGGGGCCAATGAAGGTCAGCACGACGTCAACAGCTCCTGTTGCGAAGTTAATCACGACCACACACTCTCCGTAGCAGGAATTGTAGGTGTCTTGATTTTTCAGGGAGTCTTTCAGTATCACGCCGTTGTACAACAGAGAACTGGTCCAACACAGACAAACGCTCACTTTGACTCTTTTCTGAGTGACTTTGGTATGGTAACAGAGAGGTTCACAAATGGCCACGTATCGGTCGACCGATATGAGCACAATGTTTCCCACTGAGGCAGATGTAACAATAAAAGAGGCATAGTTATATAAACTGCATATCAACCTTCCCAAAAACCAGCAGCCGCCTACGAGGTGGACTTGAACCGGCATCAGCAGGAAGCCAACGAGGAAGTCTGAGACGGCCAGCGAGAGGAGGAGGAGGTTGGTGGAGGTGTGGAGCTGCCTGGAGAGAGAGAATATCATCACTGAACGTTTTAACATGTGAAGCAGTTGCACAGGTCATATTAAAATACTTAAGACTTCTTGCCTGAAGTGGGAGATGGAGATGATGACCAGCAGGTTGAGAGTCACAGTGAGCAACGAGATGCCGGACAAGAGGACGTAAAGGAAAGCGGCCTCAGCTCGATCCTGCTGCGGCTTCCTGCACGAGGTGTTCAGGAGCTGTGGGAAGCAGAGTTCAGCTCCGTCCGGACTCTCCATAGTCAGGCAGAGAGGAAGGAGGAGGAGGAAGAGGAGAAGCTGCGAAGTTCTGACAGCTCTCTGGCCAATGTCCTCCATCATAGAGCTGATGGATCTTGCTCCTCCCTCTTTTCCTATGACCAAGGGAGTTGCATCTGTTGTGTCCTCATCATCATCGCACATACTGCACAGCTGTAAATATGTAAACATTTTGTTACACTGGAGATACTGCAACCTGGCTCCTGTCAGGCCAACGTACTGTAGAAAGGGGCTGTGATGGATTGACTATGAAGACTGTGAAGAATAAATTTAAAAAATAGACTTTATTTCTTTTATTCTTTTCCAAAGTTTTTAAGTAATTTGAAAATATTGCATTATATTGACTGATTCAAGGGATTCAAACTTACCTAAAAAGCGTTTCCATTTTGTGAATTTTATTTTCATGACAAAGACCTTTATCAAGTTGCTAAACTAATTCTGATTCGGAGACCTGGTTTCAGTGTAAAATAAGGCAATTCACTGTATATATTTCTTTTAAAGAATATAAAAATGATTCTCACCACTGACATATGCTTTTCATTAACAATGTAAGACAAATGGCACACCTTTTATTCCAACTCAGCCACAGTTATACAGTGACTTGCTTTTGCTGATAGAGAAACCGTTAGTTTCTAAGTAAATAAATGTAAATTTGGGACTTAGTTTGTCTTACTTTTTTGTACAGTAAAAGAAAAATTGGAAGAAACAAGTCAACAATATTGCTAAAGTACAGAACGATTTAGCTGTCTCAATGTAGAGTTACCTTCCTCTAATCCTAACGATTTACAGAGTTGTAACAATATTTATAAAACACACACACCAGGACTCAACCACTGTAATAATTCACTGGAAAACTTAAAAGTGAAATCATTCATTCATTCATCATTCATCGTCTACCGCTTTATCCATTTGAGGGTCGCGGGGGGTCGCTGGAGCCAATCCCAGCTAACATTGGGCGAGAGGCGGGGTACACCCTGTACAGGTCGCCAGCCTATCGCAGGGCCACATACAGACACGGACAATCATTCACTCTCACATTCACACCTACGGTCAATTTAGAGTCTCCAATGAACCTAACCCCATTCTGCATGTCTTTGGTGTGTGGGAAGAAGCCGGAGAACCCGGAGAGAACCCACGCATACACGGGGAGAACATGCAAACTCCACACAGAAAGGCCCTGGTTGAACCGGGATTCGAACCCAGAACCTTCTTGCTGTGAGGCGAAGGTGCTAACCACTACACCACCGTGCAGCCTACTAAAAGTGAAATATCCTATTAATTTCAATTTAGTGCAACTACCAACAGTGCTTAGTATTTCTATTTTATATTTCATATTTTGTACCAAACTTATTGCTTTTTGCATCCTACTGTCCACTTTGCTTTTGTTACACCCAAATTTCCATTTTGTGGGACAAATAAAGGATTATCTTATCTTATCTTTTCTTGTCTTACCTTATCATATCATATCATATCTTATCTTATCTTATCTTATCTTATCTTGTCTTGTCTTGTCTTGTCTTGTCTTGTCTTATCTTACCTCATCTTATCTTGTCTTACCTTATCATATCTTATCTTATCTTATCTTATCTTGTCTTGTCTTGTCTTGTCTTGTCTTGTCTTGTCTTATCTTACCTCATCTTATCTTATCTTATCCTGTCTTATCTTATCTTGTATTATCTTATCTTGTATTATCTTATATCTTATCTTATCTTACCTCATCTTATCTTATCTTATCCTATCTTATCTTATCTTATCTTCTCTTGTCTCATCTCATCTTATCCTGTCTTATCTTATCTTGTATTGTCTTATCTTGTCTTATCTTATATCTTATCTAATCTTACCTCATCTTATCTTATCTTATCCTATCTTATCTTATCTTATCCTATCTTATCTTATCTTATCTTGTCTCGTCTTATCTTATCTTGTCTTATCTTATCTTATTTTATCTTATCTTATCTTATCTTATCTTATCTCATCTTATCATGTTGGCTTCAGGTTACATTATCTTTCACGGGCTTCGAGGTAAATAAATGAAACTGGACATGATGTTACTTCCACCTATTGATTTTCCAATAACGATGGTACTGTATTACATTGTGTTTATGTGTGTGTGTGTGTGTGTGTCGACACGCTGGTCCAATCAAAGCTGTGAACCACATCATGACTAATGAGTTCATTATCATATTTCAGTGTTTTGTCTTTCACAGTGAGCTCGTCAGACTAATCTTAATGGCTCTAAAACAGAATCATTATTTTCCCCCAAACTTTAAAATTTAAGTTTCTTTCACCAAAACATGAAAGAATAAATGTAGGAACAAGTTAATACTGAGAATAATATTTATATAAATATATACAATGTTGCTCCATATTGTGGGACTTGGTGTGTGTGTATTCATTAAAATAATGAAACAGTGTTGGTGCTGTTGTGAACTGGCCACATGTACATATCACATCATATACCGTTTTCCCTATCTGCTTGTTAGTTCAATCATCAATGCCAAAAAGGCACTTTGAATGATGAGGGCCGTGCACACACTCCACAGGTGTGCTGATATTCATTATGGCAAACTTGACTCCCGCTCAGGTTAAATTTAGGTTGAGCTACTCTGGAGTTATGTGAGGTCTTCAAAATTCATGAAACAATGAGACAGATGTGAAGATGTGAACCACAACTAACAGGACAAATGTGTGTGGGGTCTGTTTATTAACATAAAAACACCATAACTATAACTACTCATAACTACCCTTAAGAGTGCTCATAGAAAAGCCTGATACAGTTCAAATTAAATGTTCCAAAATATGTAGAATATATATTTTTCTTTATCTTTATCTTTAAGAGATAAAACCTTGGTATTTTTATCTTTGATGCTGCAATGTGAGACTATTGTCTGAATATATTCCAAAAAGATTTGTCATTGTTTATCATAGAGGATATAATCAACAGATTAGTTTGCGGAACATCAGATATCAGATTAAACAGATGATCTACTTTTTTCAATGCATTTTCTATGGGCTGAAAAAAACATCCAACAGTCTTTGCTGTAAATTCTGCTTTTTTTTTGTAAAAGCAGGACCACCTCTGGCAGGCAAAGGGAATTTTATTTCAATAATTTCAAAATTGTGATGAGTTACATTTGCTGGTATGGCTCTGTCCTGGGAACTTCACATACACACGCACACACACATATTGACAATGGACACAACCGTATAGTCCAACTTCCTAAATACAACATCATTTGTACATAAATCAGCGAGATCATTTGAAGGTTAATATTTTGCAAAATGCAATCGCTTGTAGATCGCATTTGTGAACTTGTAGAATACAATGTGAGAACTTGTAAAAAAAAATATGTACGTACGTTTAAATTTTCACTTGTAAAAAATAGTGTGTAGATTGATATTGACATGAATACAACGGCGGCTGCAAACTTGTAATCCAACATTATTATTTTTTACTTGAGGCTAATTTTTTACGACTCATTCATTACAACCTCCGGAATATATATATATTTTATAATGTCAAGTGACTTTTTGCAACATTTCTACAGTATGTGTGCGTCACAGGAGTCGTGCTGCAATATCTGAAGTGTAACGATGAGTTTGATCGATTTCCTAAACCAGGGATAGAAAAAAGCATAAATCACTGGATTTATACAGGAGTTACAATAAAGCAGCCACACCCCAAAAATCGAAAATGCCCCGCTGGTTGACATGTCCTGTCCCGTGAGAGAGGGATAGAAATAAGGGCAGAAACATATTAGAAACACAACCACGACAATTCCAAGAGTCCTGGCTGCTTTTCTCTCCGACTTCCTGGCGGTTACACTAACCGAGGCCTGGTGTGTGACGGCTGCGATGTGAGAATTCATCGCTCGAGCCTGAGACACAGCCACCACGAACACCTTCATGTACAGAACGACGATGACCGCAATGGGGCCAATGAAGGTCAGCACGACGTCAACAGCTCCTGTTGCGAAGTTAATCACGACCACACACTCTCCGTAGCAGGAATTGCAGGTGTCTGGATTTTTCAGGAAGACGTTCAGTATCACGCCGTTGTACAACAGAGAACCAGCCCAACACAGACAAACGCTCACTTTGACTCTTTTCTGAGTGACTTTGGTATGGTAACAGAGAGGTTCACAAATGGCCACGTATCGGTCGACCGATATGAGCACAATGTTTCCCACTGAGGCAGATGTAACAATAAAAGAGGCATAGTTATATAAACTGCATATCATGCTTCCCAAAAACCAGCAGCCGCCTACGAGGTGGACTTCAACCGGCATCAGCAGGAAGCCAACGAGGAAGTCTGAGACGGCCAGCGAGAGGAGGAGGAGGTTGGTGGAGGTGTGGAGCTGCCTGGAGAGAGAGAATATCATCACTGAACGTTTTAACATGTGAAGCAGTTGCACAGGTCATATTAAAATACTTAATACTTCTTGCCTGAAGTGGGAGATGGAGATGATGACCAGCAGGTTGAGAGTCACAGTGAGCAACGAGATGCCGGACAAGAGGACGTAAAGGAAAGCGGCCTCAGCTCGATCCTGCTGCGGCTTCCTGCACGAGGTGTTCAGGAGCTGTGGGAAGCAGAGTTCAGCTCCGTCCGGACTCTCCATAGTCAGGCAGAGAGGAAGGAGGAGGAGGAAGAGGAGAAGCTGCGAATTTCTGACAGCTCTCTGGCCAATGTCCTCCATCATAGAGCTGATGGATCTTGCTCCTCCCTCTTTTCCTATGACCAAGGGAGTTGCATCTGTTGTGTCCTCATCATCATCATCGCACATACTGCACAGCTGTAAATATGTAAACATTTTGTTACACTGGAGATACTGCAACCTGGCTCCTGTCAGGCCAACATACTGTAGAAAGGGGCTGTGATGGATTGACTATGAAGACTGTGAAGAATAAATTTAAAAAATAGACTTTATTTCTTCTATTCTTTTCCAAAGTTTTTAAGTAATTTGAAAATATTGCATTATATTGACTGATTCAAGGGATTCAAACTTACCTAAAAAGCGTTTCCATTTTGTGAATTTTATTTTCATGACAAAGACCTTTATCAAGTTGCTAAACTGGTTCTGGTTTCAGTGTAAAATAAGGCAATTCAATGTATATCTTACTTTTAAAGAACATAAAAATGATTCTAACCACTGACATGCTTTTCATTAACAATGTAAGACAAATGGCACACCTTTTATTCCAACTCAGCCACAATTGTACAGTGACTTGCTTTGGCTGATAGAAAAACCATTAGTTTCTAAGTAAATAAATGTAAATTTGGGTCTTAGTTTGTCTTACTTTTTTGTACAGTAAAAGAAAAAATGGAAGAAACAAGTCAACAATATTGCTAAAGTACAGAACGATTTAGCTGTGTCAATGTAGAGTTACCCTCCTCTAATCCTAACGATTTACAGAGTTGTAACAATATTTATAAAACACACACACCAGGACTCAACCATTGTAATAATTCACTGGAAAACTTAAAAGTGCAATATCCTATTAATTTCAATTTAGCGCAACTACCAACAGTGCTTAGTATTTCTATTTTATATTTCATATTTTGCACCAAACTTATTGCTTTTTTCATCCTACTGTCCACTTTGCTTTTGTTACACCCAAATTTCCATTTTGTGGGACAAATAAAGGATTATCTTATCTTGTCTCACCTTATCATATCTTATCTTATCTTATCTTATCTTGTCTTGTCTTGTCTTGTCTTGTCTTATCTTACCTCATCTTATCCTTTCTTACCTTATCATATCTTATCTTATCTTATCTTATCTTATCTTGTCTTGTCTTGTCTTATCTTACCTCATCTTATCTTATCTTATCCTGTCTTATCTTATCTTGTATTATCTTATCTTGTCTTATCTTATATCTTATCTTATCTTACCTCATCTTATCTTATCTTATCCTATCTTATCTTATCTTATCTTCTCTTGTCTCATCTCATCTTATCCTGTCTTATCTTATCTTGTATTGTCTTATCTTGTCTTATCTTATATCTTATCTAATCTTACCTCATCTTATCTTATCTTATCCTTTCTTATCTTATCTTATTCTATCTTATCTTATCTTATCTTATCTTATCTTGTCTCGTCTTATCTTATCTTGTCTTATCTTATCTTATTTTATCTTATCTTATCATATCTCATCTTATCATGTTGGCTTCAGGTTACATTATCTTTCACGGGCTTCGAGGTAAATAAATGAAACTGGACATGATGTCACTTCCACCTATTGATTTTCCAATAACGATGGTACTGTATTACATTGTGTTTGTGTGTGTGTGTGTCGACACGCTGGTCCAATCAAAGCTGTGAACCACATCATGACTAATGAGTTCATTATCATATTTCAGTGTTTTGTCTTTCACAGTGAGCTCGTCAGACTAATCTTAATGGCTCTAAAACAGAATCATTATTTTCCCCCAAAGTTGAAAATTTAAGTTTCTTTCACCAAAACATGAAAGAATAAATGTAGGAACAAGTTAATACTGAGAATAATATTTATATATATATACAATGTTGCTCCATATTGTGGGACTTGGTGTGTGTGTATTCATTAAAATAATGAAACAGTGTTGGTGCTGTTGTGAACTGGCCACATGTACATATCACATCATATACCGTTTTCCCTATCTGCTTGTTAGTTCAATCATCAATGCCAAAAAGGCACTTTGAATGATGAGGGCCGTGCACACACTCCACAGGTGTGCTGATATTCATTATGGCAAACTTGACTCCCGCTCAGGTTAAATTTAGGTTGAGCTACTCTGGAGTTATGTGAGGTCTTCAAAATTCATGAAACAATGAGACAGATGTGAAGATGTGAACCACAACTAACAGGACAAATGTGTGTGGGGTCTGTTTATTAACATAAAAACACCATAACTATAACTACTCATAACTACCCTTAAGAGTGCTCATAGAAAAGCCTGATACAGTTCAAATTAAATGTTCCAAAATATGTAGAATATATATTTTTCTTTATCTTTATCTTCAAGAGATAAAACCTTGGTATTTTTATCTTTGATGCTGCAATGTGAGACTATTGTTTGAATATATTCCGAAAAGATTTGTCATTGTTTATCATAGAGGATATAATCAACAGATTAGTTTGCGGAACATCAGATATCAGATTAAACAGATGATCTACTTTTTTCAATGCATTTTCTATGGGCTGAAAAAAACATCCAACAGTCTTTGCTGTAAATTCTGCTTTTTTTTTTTGTAAAAGCAGGACCACTTCTGGCAGGCAAAGGGAATTTTATTTCAATAATTTCAAAATGAGTGATGAGTTACATTTGCTGGTATGGCTCTGTCCTGGGAACTTCACATACACACGCACACACACATATTGACAATGGACACAACCGTATAGTCCAACTTCCTAAATACAACATCATTTGTACATAAATCAGCGAGATCATTTGAAGGTTAATATTTTGCAAAATGCAATCGCTTGTAGATCGCATTTATGAACTTGTAGAGTGTGTAGATTGATATTGACATGAATACAACGGCGGCTGCAAACTTGTAATCCAACATTATTAAATTTTACTTGAGGCTAATTTTTTACGACTCATTCATTACAACCTCCGGAATATATATATATATTTTATAATGTCAAGTGACTTTTTGCAACATTTCTACAGTATGTGTGCGTCACAGGAGTCGTGCTGCAATATCTGAAGTGTAACGATGAGTTTGATCGATTTCCTAAACCAGGGATAGAAAAAAGCATAAATCACTGGATTTATACAGGAGTTACAATAAAGCAGCCACACCCCAAAAATCGAAAATGCCACGCTGGTTGACATGTCCTGTCCCGTGAGAGAGGGATAGAAATAAGGGCAGAAACATATTAGAAACACAACCACGACAATTCCAAGAGTCCTGGCTGCTTTTCTCTCCGACTTCCTGGCGGTTACACTAACCGAGGCCTGGTGTGTGACGGCTGCGATGTGAGAATTCATCGCTCGAGCCTGAGACACAGCCACCACGAACACCTTCATGTACAGAACGACGATGACCGCAATGGGGCCAATGAAGGTCAGCACGACGTCAACAGCTCCTGTTGCGAAGTTAATCACGACCACACACTCTCCGTAGCAGGAATTGTAGGTGTCTGGATTTTTCAGGAAGACGTTCAGTATCACGCCGTTGTACAACAGAGAACCAGCCCAACACAGACAAACGCTCACTTTGACTCTTTTCTGAGTGACTTTGGTATGGTAACAGAGAGGGTCACAAATGGCCACGTATCGGTCGACCGATATGAGCACCATGTTTCCCACTGAGGCAGATGTAAGAATAAAAGAGGCATAGTAATATAAACTGCATATCAACCTTCCCAAAAACCAGCAGCCGCCTACGAGGTGGACTTGAACCGGCATCAGCAGGAAGCCAACGAGGAAGTCTGAGACGGCCAGCGAGAGGAGGAGGAGGTTGGTGGAGGTGTGGAGCTGCCTGGAGAGAGAGAATATCATCACTGAACGTTTTAACATGTGAAGCAGTTGCACAGGTCATATTAAAATACTTAATACTTCTTGCCTGAAGTGGGAGATGGAGATGATGACCAGCAGGTTGAGAGTCACAGTGAGCGACGAGATGCCGGACAAGAGGACGTAAAGGAAAGCGGCCTCAGCTCGATCCTGCAGCGGCTTCCTGCACGAGGTGTTCAGGAGCTGTGGGAAGCAGAGTTCAGCTCCGTCCGGACTCTCCATAGTCAGGCAGAGAGGAAGGAGGAGGAGGAAGAGGAGAAGCTGCAAAGTTCTGACAGCTCTCTGGCCAATGTCCTCCATCATAAAGCTGATGGATCTTGCTCCTCCCTCTTTTCCTATGACCAAGGGAGTTGCATCTGTTGTGTCCTCATCATCATCGCACATACTGCACAGCTGTAAATCTCAGCAACACATTTTGTTAAACTGGAGACAAAGACCTTTATCCAGTTGCGAAACTGGTTCTGATTCGGAGACCTGGTTTCAGTGTAAACTAAGGCAACTCACTGTATATCTTTCTTTTAAAGAACATAAAAATGATTCTCACCACTGACATATGCTTTTCATTAACAATGTAAGACAAATGGCACACCTTTTATTCCAACTCAGCCACAGTTATACAGTGACTTGCTTTGGCTGATGGAGAAACCGTTAGTTTCCAAGTAAATAAATGTAAATTTAGCTTTTAGTTTGTTTTACTTTTTTGGTACAGTAAAAGAAAAAATGGAAGAAACAAGTCAACAATATTGCTAAAGTACATAACGATTTAGCTGTGTCAATGTAGAGTTACCTTCCTCTAATCCTAACAATTTACAGAGTTGTAACAATATTTATAAAACACACACACCAGGACTCAACTACTGTAATAATTCACTGGAAAACTTAAAAGTGCAATATTCTTTTAATTTCAATTGAGTGCAACTACCAACTGTGCTTAGTATTTCTATTTTATATTTCATATTTTGTACCAAACTTATTGCTTTTTTCATCCTGCTGTCCCCTTTGCTTCTGTTACACCCACATTTCCACTTTGTGGGACGAATAAATGATTTTCTTATCTTATCTTATCTTATATTGTCTAACCTTATCATATCTTATCTTATCTTATCTTATCTTGTCTTGTCTTGTTTTGTCTTGTCTTGTCTTGTCTTGTCTTGTCTTATTTTATTTTATCATTTCTTGTCATTTCTTGTCCTGTCTTGTCTTATCTTATATTACCTCATCTTATCTTATCTTGTCTTGTCTCGTATCGTCTCATCTCGTCTTATCTTATCATGTCTTATCTTATCTTATTTTATATTATCCTATCTTATCTTATCTTCTCTTGTCTCATCTTATCTTATTATGTCTTATGTTATCTTATTTTATATTATCTTATCTTATCTCATCTTATCATGTTGGCTTCAGGTTACATAATCTTTCACGGGCTTCAAGGTAAATAAATGAAACTGGCCATGATGTCACTTCCACGTATTGATTTTCCAATAACAATGGTATAGTTTTACATTGTGTGTGTGTGTGTGTGTCGACAAGCTGGTCCAATCATAGCTGTGAACCACATCATGATTAATAAGTTTAGTATCACAGTTCAGTGTTTTGTCTTTCACAGTGAGCTCGTCAGACTAATCTTAATGACTCTAAAACAGAATCATTACTTTCCCCCCAAAGTTGAAAATTTTAGTTTGTTTCACCAAAACATAAAAGAATAAATGTAGCAACAATTAATACTGAGAATAATATATATATAATTTTGCTCAATTTTGTGAGGCTTTGTGTGTGTGAATTCATTAAAATAATTTTTTAAAAAATCTTTATCTTTATCTTTAAGACCTTTGACGCTGCAATGTGAGACTTTTGAATATATTCCAAAAGATTTGTCATTGTTTATTATATAGGATATAAAAAACAGATTAGATTGCGGAACATAATATCACTTGTAAAAAATATTGTGTAGATTGATATTGACATGAATACAATGGCGGCTGCAAACTTGTAATCCAACATTATTATTTTTTACTTGAGGCAAATTTTTTATGACTCATTCATTACAACCTCTGGAATATATATATATATATATATATATATATATATATATATATATATATATATATATATATATATATATATATTATAATGTCATAAGTGACTTTTTGCAACATTTCTACAGTATGTGTGCATCACAGGAGCTGTGGGAAGCAGAGTTCAGCTCCGTCCAGAGTCGCCATAGTCAGGCAGAGAGGAAGGAGGAGGAGGAAAAGGAGAAGCTCGTAGTTCTGGCAGCTCTCTGTCCCGTCATAGAGCTGATGGATCTCGCTCCTCCCTCTTTTCCTACGACCAGAGCAGTTGCATCTGTTGTGTCCTCATTATCATCTTCTCAAATCTCAGCAACACATTTACACAAGTCACCAAAGCAAATTCCTTGTACGTGAGAATCTACTTTGCAATAAATACAATTCAGATTCTGGTATGATGTAACAAAATCAAATATATTCACCAGACCATTATTGTCTTAAAACTACTATTATTAATTATTTATTTATTTATTGATATACAGTTTAACTGTATTAACCAGGCCCTGTGATGGACTGGAGACCTGTCCAGGGCGCACCCCGCCTCTGGCCCAGTGTCAGCTGGGATTGTCTCCTGATGGACTGATGGACTTGTATCTGGAAGCTACAGTACAGTAGGTGTAGGAGGCTGTATTCAGTGGGTGTGCTCCCACCAGAGGCTGGTTGTAGTCCTTTCCTTATACTGTACCCGTCTGCACTGTTTTTCCATCTTTAACGCACAGTGTGGCATCTAGTGGTGAAGTTGCATTAATGCAACTAACTGAGTACGTCTTGCCGTGGCCTTCAGGTAAAATGAAAATGCCAAAGAACCCCTCCTCTTTACCTTAGAAAAAACATTATAAATGTATTTATTATTATGAAATGTGTCAACGCACATACTATGAATATCTTTAATTAAATTTGAATTGTATTTACATAAGTCCCTTGTGCTTTAAGTGACATTGTGAGTTTCAGAAAAGTATATACTTCACATGTAGTGAAAGATGTTTTGGCAGCATTTATAGCAAATGTAAAAGAATGATACAATTTCGTGTTAATACTTAGAGATGAATACAACTTGTGTCAGTAACTGTTCAAGAGAAAAGTTAGATAAAGATAACACATTGCACCTGATATTCACATATAAAGTCCTGGTTACATTTCAAATAGCTTTCCAGCAGTGCATCTTGTACTTCCTGACACGGCTCCACCAGATTGAGTGTTAAGTGTCTCTGGACTTCAATCTTCAGGTCGTTCCACAGATTTTCTCAGAGGTGAAAAAAGGACACTGGAGGAAACTAGCCAGGGCCGGTCTTTTGGATGGATGGATGGATGGATGGAAAGATGGATGGATGGATGGAGTACATGTGGTCAACCAGCAGATTTCATCATGTTACTTGGATCAATCTTTTTTGCAGAAGGGAACTCTTTTCAGCACTGTCTCAGTGGTCAAGGCTTCAGAAAGGTTTGTTTCCTGCCATTAACCTTTGCCCTGTAAGACGCTGCAAACTCACAATATGCAAACTCATAATCATAGTTTCTGTTTCCTAATGGACACACTCAATTGTCAACAAGTACTTCATTACTTGGGCGGCTGTGGCTCAGGACGTAGAGTCGTTCGTCCACCAACCCCACCTCCCGCCAGTACACATGCCGTTGTGTCAGCTCTTCCGACAGTGCATGAATGAGTATGAATGTGACAGAAAAATGCGTGGTAAATAGCAGCGCTGTATGAATGTGTGTGAATGGGTGAATGTGTCTTTCCTGTAAAGCGCTTTGAGTGGTCTATATGACTAGAAAAGCGCTATATAAATACAGTCCATTTACCATTAGGAACCCTGTACTAATATTTCGTAGGGCTTCTCCTCCCCTCAAAATGCCTCTTTCCCTCATGTCATGGATTCAACAGCATGTTGGAAACATTCCTTTAAGAATCTGGTCCATGTTGACATGATTGCATCACGCGACTTCTGTCAACTGCACGACGTCTTTTGCTTTTCTGAGCGCATCGCGAACCAGATGTTTATTTGGTGAGTTCGGGGCCTGGAAAAAAAATCTGGGGGAAAAGAGTGCAGTTAATTTGAAGGGCCTTGAACATCCTGAATCTATCTCTCTACTGACCACTGCCTGGAAATCAACAAGATACAACAGCGTTTTTCCAAATGGAATATTTACATCAAAAATTAGTAGCAAGTAAATAAATGTGTAAAAATGGATGTAAATATCAATTTGGTGCATGTAACATTTCCCTCTATCCATATGCTTCTTGATGACCACAGACCTCATTTCAGCAGAGTCTTCTCATCTAGACACTGAAACTAGAAACAGACCTAACTTTCTCACCAAGTAGTGAGCATTTTATTTTTTCTTGAAATATTTGGTTTTTATTTTTGCGTGGGAGTGATTCATTGGAAGTTATGTAACTTGGTCCTGCCTTACAGTTTTTACATACTGTAGTTTTAGGAACAACAACAACAACAACAGGCCCAGAGGTGATGTCAACTAACTGTACTGAGAACCATTAGTTCGTAGTGACCTCCCTGGTGTGCCGCCTCGTCGGGTTGAACAGGCCTCAGGGAACCGGACGGGCTGCAGCCAACCAGTTTTTACAGCTAATTACTGACCCAGTGGCTTCTGTTTGTCGGCCTTATGGGATTTTCCACCAAGCTACTCAACCATAGTAAAAAATATCCCATTATCCACCACTTGTTTGAGGTCTTGTTAGATTTTAAGGTACAAAACCATCAAGGTTAAGTTTGGGGAAAGTTCATTTGTTACAAAAAAAGCGTTAATTTTTTTGTAAGGGTTTAGGGAAATTTATTAAAGGATTAAAAGAGAACAGTGTTGATATCAAGTAAAAGGCCATGTCCTCACAATCACAAACCTCCATCAATATGATTTTAATGAAAATGTTAATAATGATTACATTTTGAACATTGCAATCACAAAGAGGTTTCTTGTAAAAGTAAATAACCACTTAATATAAGTCAGCAACCCAAGATGATTGGCATTTAATCTAAAATACATTAATAACACAATTTAACAGATGTTAGATAGATAATAATAATGTATGTATGTAAACAAAAATATTTTAATTTCATTTAATAATGAACTGTAGAATTTAAATACGCTCCACGAAAAATGTAGGGTTGCAACGTTTTTAATGTCAACAGATTTTTACAAGCATTTCTAATTTTGGACAGTTTAAGACCATAAATGATTGGATTCTGAAGAGGCTGGATGACCATTGCATACGTAGACAACACAACACACAGAGGATATGGAACAGAAAATATGTCAAATCTCTGAGTGATCAAGCTGTAAAAACAGGCAAAGACGAAGCTAATGAGTGAAACTAAATGTGGAGTGCAGGTTTCCAGAGCCTTCGTCTTGGTCTCTTTGGACGCTTTCAAACAAACGGACAAAATCTTTGCATAGCTGTATGAAATATAAGTGACAGGAGCAGCGACGGTGAAAATAAGACCAAAAACCAGGTCGTGAACAATTGACACTGTTCTGTCAGAGGAACAAGAAAGGTCAACTACTAGGTGATTTGCACAAAACACTTTGTTGATAATAGTCCCACAAAACTTTAAACGAATTGTGAAACACAACAAAATTCCGATCTCTAAGAAACAAACTATCCAGATAACGAGTATGCCAAATTGTACCTTTCTTTTAGTTAATATGGCATTGTAATGCAATGGCTTACAAATACACACATATCGGTCATATGCCATTATCGTCAGTGTTCCAAATTCAACAGTTCCATATGTGTGAATGTTGAATATTTGAATGAAGCAGAAGATGGCAGAAATTTCATGAGTCTCTGACAAGATATGTACCATAAAGCAGGGCAACAAAGACGTGCTGCCGTATATTTCATTTACGAATAAACTACACAGGAACAGATACATCGGCTCATGCAGATTTTGGTCCATATAGATTATTATAATAAGTACAGAGTTGGCCACAATCACCGCTATGTAAAAAAGCATAGCCAGTGTGAAATACAGGTACTTCATCCGTCCCAAGTCTCCATACAGAGCCAACACGAAGGACACCGTCTCTGTTGAGTTCTCCATCAGCCCGGGAATGAGGCACGCGAATATAATGGATGATATTCCTTTTAAAGATATGTGAAATGTAAATGTAATGCAAATGAAAAAAAAAACCAAAAAAGTAAACCAGTGTTGAACAAGTGTTTCAAGAGTAAATTATTACTTCAACATATTTCTTACCTTAAGAATGCAACTGTAAACAGAATGAGATAGCCATGACACGTGATGAATTCCTAGTTACAGAATACAATTATAGAAAAGTATGGTTTTACTTCATGTACTAATAAACATGACATTTTTTAGATGGCATTGTTCATAAAAACACACCAAGAGACAAGAGTTAAGATAAATGAACATGTGTGAGACCCAAACAACTACAAGCTCTTCGCAATTTTTGTTATTGTAGTTTGGTATATATCATTTTGCCATATGTAATATTGCAGTCATATCAAAACTTCGCCATCGAGTCAGACGGATGTATGATGAACAGAAAACTGTAGAGCGCAGCCTCCTCCTCCCAACTGAGACAAACGGGGGCAGTTGCTCAACCTTTATACTGATCTTCTGGGAGGAAAAGAAAAAAAACAAACATGAGCAGCAGAATGTAATGTCAGTTTAGACTCAAAGTCTCAAGTCAAGTGCAAGTCCTACATTTTGAGATCATCCTCCAGTCATCACCACATTAAATGTTATATAACCAATTGTGGTGTAATTTCATGAAATAAAATAGTCATAACTTCTGCTAGAATAACAACTCAACGGACCCTCATAACCACTATGTGGCAAAGGCCTCTGGGTACCGACCAATACTTTTGCACACAGAACTCTGACTGTATAAACTACTGAAATTCTCTTCCGTACTGACATGATTGCGTTCATTTCATTTTTTGCAGATGTGTCCAATGCATATTCTACCACAACGCAAATGTGATCTATATGATTCGGATCTGGTGACTGAGGAGGCCATTGGAGACAACCTTTGTTTTGTGACATGGTGCATTATCTTGCTGGAATTAGAAGATTGTAGGATTGTTTGGCAGCAATGTTTAGATCAACTTTGGCATTCAAATGATGATTGACTGGTATTAAGGGGCCCAAGTTGTCCAAAAAAAAGCAGAAATCTAAATTCATCACATGATCAATAATCAAACAATTCTGCTAATGTGAAGGTACAACATATGTGTTGGTAGATTTGTTTGTTTACTGGAAAGACAGTACAGATGACACATTTTAAAAATCCACTAAGGGTTTGATAGTTTACTACTACCCTGGTCTGTACGTGGTGCTCTCTCGATACTCTGTGAATCACAATTGGCTTTTAATTGCGAAAAGATGTTGAGAAAAGCTATGAGCATTGAGATTCTTCTGACATCACTGATGTCTTTATCCGAAAGGGAAGGGGTGAATATTTGCGTTAACTTGTGTTACTCATGCGAGTAAACGCAAATAATCCTGAGGCCACACTCGCACGAGTACTGTGTTTGGTCTGAACAGACCAAAAGACAAGACATTGGAGTAAAAGGGACCATTTTGGTGTAGTGGAAAACCATGAGTGGCTAATATTCTACTGCAACATGGAGGACGTAGTGTATGTGTGTGCATATACTGTACATACACAGTGTAGTGTATTTTTGATATAATATATATATATATCTGTACATTACATAATATAGTACCACTGCAGATGCAGACAAATGCCTGTGTCCACTCCGTGTCCCCTTAATGCATCGAAAGACTTGTGGATAAGTTCTCGCAATGCACAAAAACCTGGGAGTGTGTGTGTGTGTGTGTGTGTGTGTGTGTGTGTGTGCCCATTTGTTCAACCCCAGTTGCTAGGTTTTGTAGAGTTGGTACTCTGTGTTTCTGTTTCCGTGGCTGCAGTGACATAAGTTTGAACACGCACACACACACAAAGAAAGTGAGAGAGAGAGAGAGAGAGAGAGAGAGAGAGAGAGAGAGAGGCAGTCTTTGTAAGAAAGAAAACAGGTACGTAGAATATTTTGTTTCAATGCTTATTTCTTCTATTAATCATCAAACAAACCTCAAGGATGTGATCAGGATGATAAACTTAATACTTTAACACACTCCTGCTTCCTTATTGACTCTTTTCTAAAGAAATTCTTTGTCATGAATATATTCAGGCTTTAAATCACTGACTTCCTCACCGTTGGTTACTTGAGACTTTGGTGATTAAGGAAGCTGATAGTACTACTGTCTTCTTCATCAATGCACCACAGGACAAAACAATGTTACACTTTTGTGATAACATTAATTTGTGTCTTATTAAAGGCAATATTGTGATTGTTAGATGAATTTAGTGTGATGAATAGCTGTGGCTACACCATAAAATTCTGAGATAATTCATTATAATTACTTGTAGTGGTAACCAATCACTGCTTAAAATAAAACTCAGCTCTCTGGGTCCTGACGGTAAAATAATTATCTTCTTTAAAGTATTAGTTTTTTTGCATCTTCTGCCTTTACTTGATTGGGATTGTGAAGATGGACAGAAAGAGCAGGGGCTCTAATCAGTCGGCCATCAGGTGGCCCCATTAACATTGTCCCTCGTTTTGATTGTATTCAGGGATATTATATAAAAGTGGCATTGATATTTTGTTTACTTTGGAGTCTATGAAATATCCATATTATTCTCTTTAACAAGCAGAAATGACATCATGAAGGAGTTGTCTCTCTCCCTGCTGAGTCGGGGCTGTGGCCGATTAATCTCGTCCAAGGGAACCACTGGAAGACAAGATGGACGCCTGGACGTCTGCTTTACACCACAGGTACACAGGTCACAAGGCCACTCCAATGCGTTTGTTGGAGTTTAGTACATATTGGTATATTACATTAGCATTTGAATACACATTGGTTTTACAGTACCAGCAAGCTGATCCGAATTTTCATTTGTTGTTGTTTTACCACAACAAAATTGATCTATTTCAAATATTTTCACATGACAACATCAGATACCAACCAATGATCCATCATTCAATCAATCAATCCAGACCTTCATTGTTATTGCATTCATTATATAATCAATATAATACATTTGTCATTCTAAAGGATTACTACATCTGGAAGTCGCAGGAGTCTCTGCTGCGTTTTTCCAGCAGCGGCCATGTGCTTGTGAAAGAGGAGTCAACCCTTCCGAAGACTTACAGTACCCGTAGGGGCCCACTTCTACTGTACTCCCAGGTATTTGTATGTGTGCACGTAATGAAGGGAATCTGGCCAGGCACAGTCAACAAGAAATATATCCCTTTCTTCTGTCTCCAGGACCTGGTTACTATGGAAACCAGCTGTGAGTCAGAGGCTGAGAACAGGAAGAAGCGACTTGCGCGACGGTACACTGAACAGGTGGAACGGCAGCTGAGCACCCTGAAGGAGCTAACGGCGGCCATTTTGCGCTACGGCAAGAATCAGGTATAGGCTATAGTGGAGGACTGACTTCTCTATTTATATTGAATGTGTATGTATTGATACTGTGTATGTACTGTAATTTGTATGTTCACATACACATCCTTCATCATAATAAAGATTTTGTCTGAAGGGCCCAGTTTGACTTTGTCTGTTGACAAATCAAACAAAGCATTCGGCTCTACAAAGCTTTTGAGCCTGTTTTAAACCTACTCATTTTTTTTGGTTTTATGGTTCCATCTCAGTAATGGGATTATCATTTATGTGAAAATTGTTTGAACTTCAGCAACTTTTTGTAGCAATAAAATGTATTTGAGTTCTGCAAAAATGCGTTTTAATGTGTCTCTTCTCTCTATACTGTAGTACACCTATTCCCGACTCGCTCCGTCCCGCTTTCCTCCTCTTCCCTTCTCAAGAGTTCCAGACCTTCATCTTCACCTTAATCCCAGTCCTCTACCTGTTACACCGACACAAGCACAGCCCGGTCCAGAGTCGTCTGTGCAGTTGAACTCACATTGTCGTCCTGCAGAGGAAAACTCTGAACCACTGGAGAATCTACCTGAAGGTAAAAAAACCCAAAAAGATTAGAAGAATTAAACCAATCTCCTCTCCAAGACCGATTGATGGGTGTTGTAATATAAGATTAACCTTGTGTGCAGGTAGAGAGGAGGAGGAGCTTGACAGGAAGAAAAGAGTCAGGCTGGATGTGTTCCTCCAGACAGCATGTACCTCCAGGTCTCCTACCCCACAGACGGAGCCTCAGCCCTGGGTACACTATGTAGCAGTAACCCCTGAAGAACCAGAGGAAGTACAGGTAACGACTGAAGTTATCAAAGACATTTGTTAATGCGCCTTTATCTTTACAAATATATGTGGATTGTATTAATTTTGCTCTTTTTAATGTTGCTTAATTTACTGGTCTTTCCCACCAACTGCAGGCTTACTTAGACATGTGTCTGCAGCATACTGCCCGTTCCCAGCAAGTTGAAATAAACCACCAAAGTACAGGCGGGGCACTCAAACAACCAAACATGAACTGTGTCCTCGACGTGTCAGATGATCGAGACTGTTCCGTTCAGAGAAATAGTGGCTTGATCGGCGATGAAGGCAACTATGAAAGATCGACGAGTGGGAACAGACATGGGAGGACAGGTGAAGTTAAAACTAACCTTCAGCTTCAGAATATAAATAAAAACCTGCACAACGAAACAACCTCAGGTATCATCCATAGTAAAGTAGAAGTTATAAAATAAAATAAACATTTACCCCATGCATATCCTCTGTATGTTGATCGCATTGATGCTCTGTTGACCTCCCCCCTCACAGGCCAGTCCCTTCCTCCACTGCAGGTGGGGAAGTCAGTCTGTTCTGGACCCTGCTGGGAGAAGACAGACTGGGTAAGATGACAGTTTTGTGTTTGTCAGACAAACATGAGTACAGGCTAGTTTAGCAGAAGGAAGTGGGGCTTTTGTTGCCTGGTAAGCTCTTGAATAGCGAATGAATCTTCACAGAGCTAGACCATACTTCCCTTCCCACTCACCTTACCCTAACCCTAAACAGGGTTGAATCTTAATCTATGATGTGTCATAATGATAGCTCCATCTGGTGGTCATTGCAAAAACAATTGCATTGTGTTAAGTAAAGTGCTGTATTCTTACGGATTGTAACACCAACCCCTGAAGTTCTTGGTTATTGCCAAGAAAAACTACACTCTGGTTAGTCAAGTGCTGACTTCAGGGATTGTAACAGCAAGGGTCCATCCCATTCCCACTAGCTTGGCCCTACCCCTTGGACCTACCCATTTCTTCCCATTTCTTTTGAAGATCAATGGGTAGGGGTTATCTACCCCTTCAAACCACTTCTAACCGCCCTTCAAACATAGGGAGGCCAGATGCTGACTTCAGGTGGAATGGAAGAACAGAGGGGTAGGGCCTAGTGGGGGAAATGGGATAGACCCCAAGTCCTCACATAATCTAAGAGCAAAACTTGTAGCTGACATGCTTCTGTTGAAAGTTCCAGCCGAGGTGGGAGGGCCAGGACTGTGCTGGGCCCCGGGCTACCTCCCGTCTACCTCCCATAGCAGAGAGCCGCACCGTTGCCCTAGCACGAGTGATCCAGGATCAGACCCAACAGTATGTCCGACCGTGGTTACAAAGAGATGGGTTTCAGTCCCAGGATAATCTGAGTAGACTCCATCACCAGCCTTTGGTTCTACCTCTGCTGTTACCTGAGAAGGAAGGTAACAAAGACACAGAGGAGAGATAGTTTTGTATGTTGGCTAAAAGCTAAAGCATTGTGCGGATGCTGTGTCACATTTTCACTACTCTCACTCTTTCAGTAGAGATGAGTCGGAAGCTGAGAGGAGTAAGAGAAAAGACAGAGAGACAGAACTTTAAAAAGCAGACGATAGGTCACGGAGGAGGAGCAGGAGGAGGAAGGCCGTCTGACAAAGGGTCTACGATTCTGTTGGAGCCTGGAGACGGTACAGTCCTTCAGCACAAATAAAGATATACCCCAAGCAATGCACTCTAGTTGGAGATACATTGTGTTCTTTCTGCTCATCCCTCTTCTCTTACCCTCTGTCCTCTCCTCCAGAGCCTCCTCCAGTAGGAGTGTCGGGTTGTGTTGCAGGGCGGAATGGCCCGGGCAAGCAGAGCTCTTTGGCGTTCTTACAGAACCGACTGCTCGACCCCCAGGATCCCTGTGAATCCAGTGATGCCAACAGACGAGTAGTTAGAGGCGTTCTACCGCTGGAACTGAGAGGTAATGGGAGGAAAGATTTGTGCCCTGGCCTATGGAAACACATCTGAATGAAAGTATCTTATCTAAGGTACTTGTGTAATTCTTCAGAGTTGTTGTACTGTCAGATTTGCAGAATGGCAGATCTGTTGGCAGCCTCATCCTGGGTCCTGATGGGGAAATCATTCAACTGTCACTGTACGACAGCAGCCGGGATCCGTCTCAGGGTGATGATGTCACACAACGGCAAGGTACAACAGATGAGCCAAAACCTTCACTGTTCAACTAAAGGAGAGACTCATAAACATATGGAACATATACTGTATCAGTGACTCGCTGCTTTTATCTCCAAGCTCTCCAGGTTTTGTCCACAGAGGGAGAGACATTACCCTGGGTCATTGTTCTGCAACCTGAGCATACATACACAGGTCTGCACACACACACACACACACACACACACACACACATACACACACACACACACACACACACACACACACACACACTCTGAGTGAGTCCTTGCTCTAATCGTTGTCTGTTGTGTATTGTGTATGCATTGTGTATGTGTGCAGACAGAGGGGTGGAGCTGAACACGCAGCACCACCAGTTCGTGCGTGAGGTGACTTCAACATGCTCTTCATGAATGTTAATTTTTTTATGTAGCTTTTTTTTTATTGTTATTTTCTTTTTTGTCCACTCGGAACTCCAGAGAACAGAGAGTCACATGACTGTTGGGCAGTTTGCAATAGGAGAGAGAAGCTTCAGCACTGAACAGGTCAGTTAAAGCTCCAGATTATTCTGTACAGGTTTAACCACTTATACGCTTATTATAAACATGGTGGTTTGGGGAAAACGATTTGTTAGAGCTCATACAACATACACCCTGAGCAGCGATTCATTATCTATGAATCTGTTGATTATTTTCTGTTTTCTGTTGCAGCTCTACTCAGATGTCCATGACGCATCTTCATCCCACGCTGACACAGGTACAACTCTATTGCTTTTTCATCATAATTGAATATGAATGATTTTTTTTCAATCCAAACTTTTTTCGTGGTTGTCGTTGTCCGTCCAGTGGCTGTGACTCCGAAAAAAACAAAGAGAGCAGAGGCAGTGATGGAAACATCAGAGAAACTAAAGAAGGATGGTAGAAACAAAGTTAGGATGCCTCCACTGAGGGAGCGGGTTGCGAAGGAGGAGGAGGCAAGAGGAGGCGACACTGATGCAGAGGAGGAGGAGGAGGAAGAGGAAGAGCTGGCCATGACGGGACAGACTGGCCATTCGTCTGGATCACATCGACCGGGGTTTGTGTAATTGTAACGTGATATTTTTATGTAATAAGCTTTGTTAAATTTTTCAGAAACTCAACAAAGATTATTTGAGATTTTCTCAATTTATTTTTGTTTTATTCTGTGAAAAGCCTTAACAATCGTCCAGATGTCTGATCCCATTGTTGGTTTTCAACGACAATGAATCAAAGTGAGCGTCGGGTCTCAACTTTTTATACTAAAACATTATCATTCCTAAAAACAAATACAATTTGTATCATTTGAATGTTATAAAACAGGGAAGGCAGAAGACCAGCAGTTTCCACGGGAACCCAAAATGGTGATGTGAAACACTTTAAATATATCTAGTCTCTACAGAAAGAAGCATCAGAGTAAAGATGACGCGTTGGGCCTTCAGCAGAAAATCGGCCCAACTGAGGCCACAAAAGAAAAAGCTGCGGACACGAGGAGGATCAGGAATATGAAGAGGAAGGACGCTGAGGAAGCTGCAGTTGCAACTGGGTGAACGATGAAGACATTAGCGACCTTTATTGATTTGAATATGATCAGTAGCTGTGTGCACTCACACTACAGGCCCATGTCCTATATTTATTCAGGAGAAGTGACATGAAAACTTCGGAATCAGAGGGACCGACGACACCGAGGGCGAATCGAGACGGAGGAAGGCAGAGACAGAAAGTAGAAGGCAGCTCTCAACCAATCAGGAGCCAGAAACCAGAGGAGCGAGGCGACAGAGGAGCAACAGAGACTCGGGACGACTCCGCTCTGCCCACAGAGGTCAGTAGAGTCACACTGAGATGGATTTGGATGCTGATATAAAAAGTGAAAAATTATATATATATATATATATATATATTTATTTTTTTAAATCTGCAATTCATTCTGAGATGTCGTTAGTTAACACTTATGACACAGAAATAACTGAGGCTTGATATTTTACAGTACTAAACTTTATTCTAAATTAATATAAATAGAAAAATGAAACGCATACATGAAATGTCAACATAAACGCACAGCCTTTCTGTATTGTATATTCTGTAAACTAAGAGTTTTCACATCTGCAAACATAATGACAGTTACTGATAAGTCTGTCGACCTGCCAAGAAATCGCTAAGATTCTAATGAAGTATATAAAAGCTAGTAAAATGTTATACATTATGTAATTACACACGGAAATACTGTATCAGAAGAAACCAATCCAAACCGATGCATAAAGAGAGAAACCGTTCAGTTACTTTTCTGGCGGTCAACTGCTGCGATCTTTCAGAAAACGGAAACGAGAGAAAGGGAAGGAGAGAGAGGAGAGGGAGGGGAGGTGAAGACGAGCGAGGACAGACAAGCTCGAGGAGGAGGAGGAGGAGGAGCAGCGAAGCAGAAGGAAGCGTCTGCTGGGAGGAGGAGGAGGAAGAAGAGAGGGAGGGTGACGCACAAAGAATTGGTTTCTGGTAAGAAATCACAAATATTCAGGCAAAAGAAATGATGCCACACAGCAACTTAATGTTCAATCTGGACATGCGCCACATCGAAACAGGAAACATACACTGCACTTCTTTGTGTAATCCTTGATCATTAGAGGCCTGACAGAACTATGTTTACTTGTCACCACAAATTTACTACAAAACCAGAAAAGAACCTTGAAATAGTCGGGTAGAGGACTGACAGACAATGTAAGAGCAGAGATGGTCTTGAAGAAGAAGAAGAAATCTTCCATCCATCCATCATCTACACAAATATCCTTCGAGGGTCACGGGGGTTTGGAGCCAGACCACCAAATGGAATCAACTAACATTTTACTCCCTGTGAAGTTTTATTTGTGGGTGAAAAGAAAGTTTCTGTAAAAGTAGTAAAGTAAAAACTTCTGCTGTATATTTTTCATGCAGGGTTTGTCCTTTCTTGTGCAATCACTTGGATTTTCTTTTCTCGTAGGGAACCACGAGGACCCTGTGGAGAAGGACGAGCAGGAGATCAACCAGGAGGAAGAGGAGGTGGAGGTCAACTCATCAAGACTACACGAAAATGACACGAGCACAAAGTCACGGGACGACGTAGAAGCCGACCGCGTCTCCGCCGCTGACCAACGCAGAAGCTTCCGGTCAGTGAGTTCGCTCTGGTCCAGCGACGCCGCGTCCCGCGTCAGTCAGAGGACGTCGAGGAGGTCGACCGCCTCTTCCTGTGAGGCGCCGGCGACGCCGGTCAGCGCCATGGGTCTCGCCGCAGCACCTGGCTGCCTGTCGCCATGTTCCACTGTCATGGTGACGGAGGAGCAGCTGATGTTGAACCCAGTGAAGCCAGAGGTCGGTGGCAGGCGAGTGCAAATGATGAGCGAATCTGCATTAGATAATTGTGTTATTGGACTCTGTGTGTGTCCCTGTGTGGGTCGAAGTCGTCCACACCCAGGACGAGTCAGGAGGAGGCCGCAGCTCTGCGTGTGGCCCAGAGAGCCGAGCGACGGCGGCAGGAGGTGGAGAGGAAGAGGAGGGAGCGGGAGGAAGAGGAGGAGAGGAAACAGAAGGAGAGGGAGCAGACGGAGGAAAGGATGAAGGGCGAGCTGGAGCTGGAGAGGAGGAAGAGAGCCGAGGAGCTCAGGTCCTGTACTTTCCCTACAAGGATACGAGATTCGTAGACTTGTATACAACGTCTCCACTAATATCAACAGCCCTTCGTTCCTTTAGAGTGAAGAAGCTGGCGGCGGAGGAGGAGGAGAGGAGGCGCGAGGAGGAGGAGCAGGCCCGAGCGAGGCACGAGGAGGCGCGAAGAGAGAGCGAGAGGAGGAGGCAGGAGGAGAGGAGGAGGCAGATGGAGCGACTCCAACGGATGAGGGAGGAGGAGGAGCAAAGGAGGAAAGGTGAGAGGAAGTAAAGGAAGAGGATACGGGAAGGAAGAGAAGGAGGAGGAGCAAAGGAGGCAAAGGTGAGAGGAGGTCAAGGAGAGGATAAGGGAAAGAAGAGTAGGAACAAAGGTGAGAGGAGGTAAAGGAAACGGTTAAGGGAAGGAAGAGCAGGAGGAGGAACAAAGGAGGAAAGGTGGGAGGAGGTAAAGGAGAGGATGCGGGAAGGAAGAGGAGGAGGAGGTGGAGGAACAAAGGAGTGAAGGAAAAGGATAAGGGAAGGAAGGGGAGAAGGAGACAAGGGAGTGAAGGTGAGAGGATAAGGGAAGGAGGATGAGACAAGGGAGTAAAGGTGGGAGGAGGTAAAGGAAAAGGATAAGGGAAGGAAGAGGAGAAGGAGACAAGGGAGTGAAGGTGAGAGGAGGTAAAGGAGAAGATTTTTTTTCCATCCCCCTCCAGCTGAGCTGGAGCGTTTGCAGCTGGAGGAGCAACGGAGGCAGGAGGAGGAGAGCGAGATGCTGCAGGAGATGGACGAGGACGAGAGGGTCGAATACCTCCGCAGGAAGGAGGAGGAGGAGGAGGAGAGGAGGAAGAAAGAGGAGGAGAGCCGGAGGAGAGAAGAGGAGGCCGCCCTGTGGGCCGCGGAGGAGGCTCGGCTGCAGGCGGAGCAGCTCGCCAGGTACAGTCCTAAACGAATTTGTCCACAGATGACCAGCTAAAATAAGTGAGAAATTATTTTTTTAAATGTCCATCATACGGCTGCTCTCTCTCTCTCGCACTGTGTCCTCCCTGCAGAGAGGTGGCGCTGTTGCAGCAGCAGTTGGCCTTTAAACAGAGTCTCGCTTTGGAGGCCGGCGGTCTGGAGAAAAGTCAGGGAATCTCCCGGCCGTGGATTTACTCATATTTCAGTTTGCTGCAGCTGCTGGGTCTGAACCCGTCAGAAGACGAGACCTCCAGCTGATTGATGAAATGAAATGAGTCGGTTTGATTTTAGAAAGATCAATAAAATAATCACCCGTCAAACCATTTGATTTCATCCGTTGCAGTGAAGGATGGTACAAGAGAAGTTCACAATCACTTCGTCCTCTTGGCACATGGAGACAAAAGACAAGACACAGTTATTTTAGTAAATTTCAAAACCTGCGGGAAACATACGAAGAGATCAGAAACTTCTCAAGGTCAATAACCTGAGCAAAGAATGAAAATCTGTGTGTGTGTGTGTGTGTGTCATTATGTCATACTGTCATTTCAAAAAGCGCTGGGCGACACACAGAAGCCCAGAGATGATGCAAAGTGTCTGTAATGATCGTGTTCTGGTGTCACCTCCCTGGTGTGGCTCCTCCTCCGGGAACAGGACACTTCACAAAGCTAATTACTGTATGACTCAATAGCTTCTGTGTGTTGTCTGCCTAGTGGGACAAAAACCTTGCACCCAAAAAGATTTTAAAAAGTCATATTTTTGTGCAATGTCAGAATCTGTTGTTTCGTCATTTGAGATGATTTCAACATAGAGTTTTGATGACGACCTCTGAGTGCGTACTGTAGCTTAGTAAGTTACAGTAGACACGCTCACTGTGTGATAACCGTCATTATCCTGGGAGAGCGATCAAACCGACTGCACTGCAGCGGAGGGGCCGAACCTTTGACACAGTAAACAACAAGTTTTTTTAAAGGTGCATTTACTCAAATTTAAGTTTGATTTAACAATTCGCAGAGGCGGGAAAAGTTGTTTTGTTTTAAATGTTCATTTTTAGTACATTACAAGTATTCTAGCCATTATTTACAGCCCATGTGCACAAGGAGGGACAGGAAGTCTTGACATGCTGGTGGCCCTGAAGTGCAAATCACAAAGACAAATGGGAAAACACAACAACATTAACTCCTGACACCAACCTCTTTTTTGTTGTTGTTTATTTTTGTTTTGTTCTTATTATACATCTATGCCTGATTCCTCTTGCCTTCCGGTTCAAAGAGCAAATCAGCGCTTCCGTCCAATCAGCGATGATCTTTGTCGATAGCTCTTTACCTTTTCCATTAGATTAGATGATGTCGTTTTGTGTTTTTATAAATGTTGTTGTGTTTTGTGATTTACTGTTCTGTTTTCATATTTTTGGGGATTTTTGATTCGTTCTTATGTTTTCTTATGTGCTGCTGTGTTTTGAGATATACAGTATTTGGAGGAGTCAATCCTGTTCAACTGTCGTTGACATGAACAGCAAAAAATACATACAGTGAAAGATCTCAACATAAAACCAATAGAGGATCAATAATCAGAAACAGGAAGTGGCAGCTAGTTGCCAGTCGTTGACAAAGAAGAAGGAGGAATAATTTTATTTTTCTTAACAGAGTGATCATCTTCTTCAATTGACGATCTTTGTTCCACTTACCTTTGACCACCGGAAACACGTCACTGGTTTGTTGCTATGGCAGAAAAAAAATCAGTCCGCTGTCGGTTATTTACTCAAACATTTGATGTGAAGAGAAACATATTTAACCAAAACGCTCCTGCGGTTACACCACATTATTAGTAATGTGAGTCTGCGTAGTGTCAAAGAAGAATTCTGTGGTTCTTAAAAATAAAAGCTAACGCCGAGCTAACTAGCTAACTAACTAGCTAGCTACAAGTTTTGGCTAAGCTAAAAAGCTAAACAACAACAACAAGTAGCGAAGCAACGGACCAAACGGTGAGTGACAGGTCTTCTCTTCTTTCACAACACATCGGCACCTCCACAGGAACCAATGGACTGATAGGAAACGACGCCAAGCTAACATTAGCTGTACACAAACAGCCGTGTTTAGTTTGTGGCGCTTCGAGGAGCTTCCGCAGTGGACGGAGATCAGTGGGTCGTTTAATCGATGTGTGCTACATTTTCACTTCACTACTCATCTTGATTTTTTGAAAGATAATAACATTTTAAAACGTGCTACTGTCTGGACTTCATCAATGTCCCCTTCATGTTCGTTTGTTCAGCCTCATGGGAATGCTGCTGACGGCCCCCTGCACGTTTCTTTGGTTATGGTCATGTTGAAAGTGTCTTTAAAGGGACAGTGCAGTGATTTTTGACGTGGGGTTATATGAGTTACTTATGCATAGTTAATGTGTGACCTTGTGGAGATGGTGATCAGCGATGTCATTTTTGCGGTGGTCCCCTCTGCAACAGTGGGACTGACACTAACGCTTCTTCCACTTCTCCCCCCAAACTCCGTTAAATGACATCGCTGATCACCATCTCCATAAGGTCACATATTAACTATGCATAAGTAACTCATACAACCCCACTTCAAAATCACTGAACTATCCCTTTAAGGTATCTCAACACAAGTGTTGTGTTAAGAGTTTAAGAGTTTTTAAGAGACTCCTTTGGACACTTTTTTTTTTATTACTGCAGACAAATATTGGCGTTCAAATATCAATGATCTGCCTCTTCGATTAGTAAATAATCGGTATCGTTATCGGCCCCAGAAAAAGCCGTATCGGTCGACCCCGGTTGATTTTCAGTGATGTTCAGATCAGGGAGATGTTGAAGAAGTAGTACATGGTGGATCCTTGTGGTCTGCTTATATTAATATTTCCATAAAGATAATTTAAGTTAGGATAAGGAAAGATTAGACTTTATTAATCCCACTTCGGGTTATTCACTTGTTACAGCAGTAGCAAGAGTCAAAGGCATCAGGGAAAGAGGTAGAAATATTTAAATATATTAAAACATATAATAAACATTGTAAAAAAACAATAAAAAAAGACTTTCTTCATCAATTAGCGTAGTTTTCAGATGCTCAGGTAGATGCTCAGAGGAGCTCAGGATTGTTGAGTGTTACCAAGATTTTAGGAGTGAGGGAATCTATAGCTCTTGAATTATCATATTTTATAATGTAATTCTGAGAGTTTAGAAGCAGAACGGTGCTCATGTCATTTCTACTTTTGTGTGAAGAGAGACTCGTGAATGTTTGCTTCTGATCTGCTGCACACAGGTAAAACTCTGAAGAACCTTTAAAAAAAAATGGACGTGAGCATCGCCGTGTCGCTGATCCGAGGCCAGATGGGCGCCGTGGTGGAGCGGGCGGTGAACGGAGCGGTGGAGACGGTGCTGGCCGAGATGCTCAAAGTGGTCGGGGTCAAATTCGAGGAGCTGAAGACGCAGCTGGCGCTGATGAAGCGCGACGTCACGGCGCTGCAGAGGGAGAAGGCGCTGAAGGAGAAGGAGAACGACAACATCCGATCCAAGCTGCGCTACACGGAGCTGAAGCTGAAGTACTACAGGCAGGGGGTGGAGGAGGAGCTGCAGCAGAGAGAGGCCGCCACCGCCTCCGCCTCCACGCTGGTCCATGTCCACCAACCGTCCACCTACTCGCAGACCCAGAGAGCTGGTGCAGGCCTTTACCCCGCCGAGACCTCGTCATCGTGCTCGACTCAGACCAGGAACGATGAGGGCAGTCAAGGTACCAAGACTTCTACTTGTCCTTCCTTGCCACTGAGTGTTATTAGTTCCCGTGTTTGTGCTCCAAGAATGCACCTCTCGATCTGAAAGGTTTGGCGAAAGCCTAACTTAGGACGAAGGAAGAACTGTTTCCCAAACTCAATCTCACAATATCTGTTCCATCATCTGCCCCATAAATTCACAACTGGTCAAACTCTCGTCCACTGATGAATTATAACGGGTCAGTAATGTTTGTCAGACACAGGCGAGAGTGCAGACGCCGTCGTGGCTCCTCCTCCTCTTCCTCCTCTTCCTCCTCCTGCCCAAGCGCTGACTCTGGATCCGGGGAAGCAGTCGGCGCCTTGTCCGCTGTCCTCGGACAGTTCCGCCCAGGCCGACAGCTCCACGCTGCCCCCCTCTGCTCCACAGGTGACAACACACACACACACACACACTCACACACACAGACGAAACACACCTGACTGAGGTGGGGTGGAGTGGTCTATGCTTTGACATTTGACCTCAGTTCTGTTCTGACAGTGAAGAATTGAACGTGACATGCTACTAGAGGACTTGCATCTGACTGTTCCAGCTTCAGAGGTGAACTAGAGGAGCTGTCGATTCCTCCTCACAGTCGTGGTTGTCTCCTGTAGGTGATGCAGGTGAAGCAGGAGCAGAAGGAGGAGGAGGAGGAGGAAGAAGAGGAGGTGATCTGTATCAAAGAGGAGCCGGAGGAGGAGCAGGAGGTGATGGCCACCTTAGTGCTAGACTGCCAGATGCAGCACGGTCAACTGTCAGAGTCGGAGGTGAGACTGGAGCTGAAAGATCAAACCAACGAACAACTATTTCTACGATGTTAAGAAGATTCAAGAACTGACGTGTCTGTCAAGTACGTAAGGTGATAGCAACCCCTTCCTCTTTATTTCAGACTCAGAGCTCAGTGACTGGTTGGCCGGGGTTTCCAACAGGTCAGAGAAATCTCTCCACCTCCTTCAGTTCGGCACCAAGCAGCTGTGAGTAGATCTGAGTCTGTGGACACACGGTTCACACACATGTTTTTACAATACAATACAATAACTTACATGTTGTTCTCTCAGACCTGATGCTTCAGCCGGAGGCCTCCCAGCGGTCGATGGGAGCCTTGCCCTGCGGCCTCCCCCCTCGCCAGGCCGTGCGGCCCTGGGCCAAAGACTTCAGCCTCTACGAAGAATACAAACTGCGCAGGAACGAGCTCCGCCGGCGAAGTCTCAACAGGCGGCGAGAGCTGGAGAAGACGCTACCTCAACCGCTGCTGGCCGACATGGTGAGTCGACCTCGGGTCAAAAACATTCTCTTCAAGTGGAACCAAATGTGTTGATCTGTGTTAAATGTAAAATATGATAATGTGTGTTGAAGGTGCGCGAGCGGCGAGAGAAGACCAGACTGAGGGTGGCGAGGTGGAGGGCGAAAAGGAAACTACAGGCCTGTTTGAACCAGACTCAGGTCAGTGAAGACTCCCAGAGAAGAGTCTCTGAGGTTCAGTTTCTGTCTCCAACACGAAGATGTTGGAGACAAAAACTTTAGCGATGAGGCTCAGGTTGGGCGTGTATGAAAAATAGAGGCCGTCAGATATCAATATGTTAGTCATTAGCCTTTGACAGACATATAGGTATCAGCAGCAAATGTGTTTATTTTTTTTCAATTCAAGTTCTTTATATATTTACATTTTATTTATAATTAAGTTTATAGTTAAACTTTAAAATATCAAGCCTCAATTACATTTGTTTGTCATAAGGGTTTGATAATGATTTTTTTAACAGTCCCCATAAATCCATATCAAGCCGTCTCTAATAAAAAGTCCTGTTTCTTCAGGTTTTGAAGTGGCTAATCGATACTATTATATAATATAAATAATCTTTATAACCACCTGAGGTTGGACGGGGAGTTGCCAACACACACTCTTTGTAAAACACGCACGGAGAACGTCTTTTCAAAGGAACTGAAATGTAATTTATTAAGACAAAACTGCGGTTGACTTTTCCACAAACAAAAGAAAAATAAGATGAAACTGATTTCTTCAATTATATAAAATGTGTGGTCAGAAAACCAGTGCTCTCCGCCATCTAAACATCTCATTTCCTCCTTCTCCAGGAGGAGTGTCATAAGTGGCAGTTCACCAAATCAGTAACTGACCAATGTTGGTCTCCCTTGCACAATAAAATCAAAGTAAATTGTTTTAACAAACTTTAGACGAAATAGCAGAATAAACTAAACGTATATCTTTTCTTGTCATAATCCAGAAACTGATAAAATGTCTCCAACAGGTTTTGTGTTTCGACTGATTTTGAATGAAGCTTTCAGTGAATCTGTGTGACGGATGTTGATGTGGACTGAGTTCAACGTAACACGTTGACACGGTCGCTAACACGACAGCAGCACATCCTGCTTAAGTTTCATGGTCGACACTTCACCTGATTGCTACATGGCTCAGTTCTGAATAATTAACACGAGAGCTTCTTCACACAGACTCACTCGTCTTCCCAGTTACATTCAAGTATCACTTACAAAGACGGAGTCGTCCTGTTGATCGAGTCGTTTTTTGTCTTTTCCACTCATAGACTCAAAGCGGCGCCGCAGGACTTTCTCAAACTGTCTATTCCATCGGCAGCCAGCATCAGGAGCTCCGAGCGTCTTGTGGTAAGATGAGATGCACCTCCGACCTCTCCTCGCTGTCTGATTTGAAGTTGATCAAAAGTTTGATGTCATCCAGCTCGACTTTCCCAAAAATATCCCGTGGCTGTAGTCAGTGTATTTTATTTTGTGTAACGCAGTACTATAGCTGAACACATTTATATCCCATAATATCTGTGATTATAAGATACATGTAAAGAATAATCATACTTATTTTGAACCACCTGTATTAATAAATCTCTTACAGAGGAACCACATAAACGCTTTTACTTGAATATTACTGGTCAGCATGAAAGAAATACTGATTACACAGTTATTCACTTATTGTCTGGTGTTCAGGTCAAATTTATACTTTTCCTTTTAATTTTGTAAATAATTATTATCATCGCCACATGAAAACCTTTTCGAGATTGGGTGTAAGAAGTGAAGGTTATGTAAAGAAGTTGTGATGGCATCAGACGTCTCGTGTTTCAGCGTCCACCTCCGGCGGTCAGCAGAGACGAAACTCCACGCTGCCTCAGTCCGGCAGCTACCTCAACAACAACAACAACAACACGTCCGCCGCTCTCCCCTTCATGACCTCCTCCCCCTCGCTGCTGCAGCAAGGATCCATCATGGCCGCACACCAGCACGCCGTGACGTCGACTTCATCCTCGTCCTTCCCGCAGCAGGTCAGCCTATCGCAGCAGGGCTTCTCTCTGACGGAAGCTGATGTCTTACAGTGAGACGTTTTGGAAGTCAGAACTGTGAATGTGCTCAGATTTTAAGAAGGTGTTTATAGAAAATATGTTGGATGTTTAACAACCTACAAAATGAACCATCCAAAAGATGAGTTAGTTATTAGAATTTATTTACGACCTATTTTTTACAACTAAATTATGTTATTATGTTAAAACTTAATTAAACACGAACATATTTCATTTTCGTTAAGGTGCAAAAACTAAATAATAACTTGAAAGAACAAAAATTCTCATTCAGTCTCATTCACTGACCTGCATGTAGCTGCGGAGTCAAACACTGTGGCCTAAATCACAAGTAGTAAAACAGTTTCCACTGCCGACCAAAAATATCTATTCCTCAGAAGTTCATTTATCAGTTTAGCCGTTGATTTTACTTTTCTTTCAGTCTGATTTCTGCTGCCCAAAAGAAATGAGTCAATATTTATTAATACTCAGGAGCAGCGGCACTCGCTGAAAAGAGCCAAACCACTTGCTATGATTATGAGTTTTGCGTCGTTTTCTGCCATTGCCAGTCACAAATTGTTCTTTATGGTGGCGCACCAACTGATTCAATTTCCGGTTTCCGGCAGCGTCTGAAAATGTAAATGCGTTCAAATATTCAAGTAAAACACTTTCAGAAAACTTGTGTAAACTATCTGTACTATACACGGTAGAGATTATTTTGATTCAGTACTTTTAACTGTATATAAGTTTTATATATGTAGATTTGTGATAAATGTCATGAACCTGTAAATGTTCCAGTTTTAATGTATTTTACAATTCAAATATTTTGTTTGCGTTGATTTGTTCTTAAAATATTGGACAAGGACGTGACGTGATGTGCAGTTTTTTGGTTTGTTTTTTTTTACAACAAACACGTTTAGGCTGCAAACGAAAGAAAAATCCAACTGGCAGAACAAACACAATTGGCAGATAAAGATCTGACGAAAGATTCTTGTTAGGTTTCTAATAAATGCAGCTAAAACAATCACTGTGTGAACTCTTCTTTAAAAGTTACAGGTTACGACCCCTGACTCCTGAATTTTTTATTAAAAGACGAAAACTTATAATGTGCAAGTAATCATCATCATCATCTTCAACCACTTATCTGGGGTCGGGTCACGGGGGCAGCAGCTTCAGTGTGCAAGTGATTTTTTTTTTAAACTCTCAGATTTTTTTTAGCAAATGTTTTTCAGTAAATGTTTACATCATCTTAAAGTTCAACATAATTCTGAACCTGTATAAAGTTCTACAGTGTGATGATTATAGTTTGTGTGTTTCATCCGTTGACGATCTTCTGAGAGATGGCCGCCGGCAGTGTGTAGAACAGCAGGGCGAGGAAGAGCGCGATGATGAGCAGCACCAGGGCGATGATGATGTACTTCTTGTAGTTTCGCCAAATCAGGTGGAAGAAACACTTGAAGGGATTGACGAACCACGAGAAGGAGGTGTCCGGACGGCTGGGGTGAGCAAAGAGACACAGAATCATTGGTTGTGTTTTTTAACAGCTCATGCAAAAATGCAAAAATTTGCATTGCGTTTGGTCTGAACGCACCACAAGGCTACGTCCACATTAATAGGTTTTCATTTTAAAACAAAAACAATCTGTCCAGACGAGCATTTCAATTTCTTATCCGAAATAATATTAATCCATAAAAACACACTTGAAAATGCATATGACCAATCAGGAAGAGAACATAGTTTCCAGACTAAAACGAAACTCAATTGGGGGTTTTCGAAGAAATGACTAATCAGAAGCCAAACAGAATCCTCGTTTGGCTTCTCTTACTTTGGTTTCGGAAGCGGCTCCGGCTCCTTGCGAGCTCGGCCAACAGGATTTTTCTCCGACTCCTCTGCCGTCACGAGATGGAACTCCGCCTCCACTTTCCCCTGATGGACGCAGAGCAGACACGGTATCACCTGTCAGTCAAAGTCTTAGCAGCCGTGTCACCTGATATGTTCAGTGTGTGCGTGTGTTTACCGTCAGCTCTCCAGATTTGCTGAAGGGCCACCAGCCTCTCGCCCTCTTCTGCTGGAAGATGGAGATTCTCTCCGTGCCGTCCGTCAACATGTCCGCCTTACACGACTTGGCCGTCTTTGCCCCCCGAGGGAAACCGTGGAGGTCCAACTCCACAGTGCCTTCACACGCAAACACACACGCACAAACTTTTATCGGTCAAATATTCAAACAGAGAAACACAGATACACGGGGAAGCAGCAAAGTGTGGTTTACACACACACCTAGGAAGTCGTCGGACGAGAGCGTCTCGAAGTCCCAGACCTGCAGGATAAGGATGGCGGGAAGCTTCTGCTCCGTTTTATCCAGAGAGAAAATGCTTTCTCGCTTACTCACCACCAAGACCTGTGAGAGAGAGACGTTAGCACAAACAGGTATGTTGGAATTTCCCTCGTATATATATGAAGCTACACGTATCGGTCGGTACCTTCTCAGCGGGCAGGTAGCTGAATGGGAAGACGAAGCGCCAGTTGAAGTTTCCTTCTCCGGTCAGAGAGTTGTGGTGGACGTCTGTCTCCTGTCGGTCGTCCTCTAAACCTTTCAACCAGCTACAGACAACAGAGAGCGTTGTTTATTAAGAGGATATATATTACACATATACTACATGGATATAATTCTTATCCATGTAGTATAGAGACAGCCGATTAAACCCATAACTTTCTGTTATGGGTGTTCTTTGTTGTTTTATCTTCTTGTATACAGCTGCAACTAAGGATTATTTTCATTATAGATGAATCTGTAAATTATTTTCTCAATTAATCGATAAGTTGTTTGGTCCATAAAATGTTGATTGTGTTCCTCAAAACCCCAAGATGATGTTTTGTTTTGTCCACACACCAAAGATATTCTGTTTACTGTCACAGAGGAGCAAAGAAACCAGAAAATATTCAAATATAAGGAGCTGAAATCGGATAATTTTGACTTTTCTAATTCACAAAAAACGATTAATCAATTATCAAAATAGTTATAGTATTAATTATTCATTTAGTGGTCGTTTACTAATCGATTAACTTTTGTAGCTCTAGCGTTGTATATTTTCATACCACATCATTACTTTTAAAAAACAACCAATAAATATCACTAAATGACTTCTACTCATGTATGTAAACATACTCACAGGAAACCTTTGCATTTATCGTAAAAAAATTGTCTCTTAAGAATTATTTTATCATAAAAATGCAGTAATAACCAGAGCGACCAAATGTTAATTTATTTTAATTAACAAACCAAAAAACAACGATGAGTTTGAAAAATAAAAAAATATATATATTGTTATTTAAGAGGAGGCTGGTTGTTACCCCTTGACGTATATGTCACTGGACTGTTGACCGGTCAGGAAGTTGCTGTCCTCCAGAATCACATCTTCCGTGTCCCAGATGATGATTCGCAGCTCGTACCTGAACACACACACACACACACATTTGGCTGTTAATCAACCCCTTTTTGAAAAATATATATATATATTATTTTATCGAGAGAGGCAGTTCTCACCCTTTTGGTTTTCGAGGTGAAATGTCCACTGGGTGTCCAGGATGAGGTAAGTCCATGGGAAACATGTCGATCCACATCTGTACCTGACCCTACACACACACACACCTTAAGTGTTCGCCTTCAGGAAAACAAAATTATTATAATTTTTTGAATAGGTTACTAAACTACTGTAATTGAAGAAAAAATATCTCTTTGGTGGCAGTTAATGCACAAAATACATTTTGAACGTTAATATACTGAAGGATTTGGGGCTGAAAGTCATATATCGCTGCTTTTGGAAAAGTGAAGGCTAAACTAACGTTTAAAACACTTTTTAGCCTGATAAAAAACATCATAATGAAACATTTGATTTTATTACACGTTCCATGCAGCGAGCCTTATACTCGGTTAGTCGTGGTTATATCCTACCTGGTCCATGCCGGGCCGGGCCTTGTTGAACAGAGTTCTGGTCTCAATGTGTTCTGGGACCAGCTTGCATCCCACAGCTGGAATCTCCGCCCAGCGGTGCAGGATCTTCAGAGACAAGTGCTCGTAGGATTCCTCTGGCTGGTCTTGAACATGTGTCACCTCATTGTCATTATCAATAATGTAACGCACACTACAAAATAATAAAACTAACATTCCCCATTACAAGCTGGAAGACTGCAGACGACTAGACAACCTGCTTCTGTGTTTACCTTCATTCATGAAGAGCGTTTTGCCAGTGAAGACTTTGTCCGCCACAGTTATGCGTCCTGGTCTGAAGTGAGGACCGTCCACTCCGTTTTCTCTGCACAGCTTAGACAACAGCTCTGACGGCGGCAGACAGTCTCTCCAGGTATTATATCCGTCACTGATAGACAAAGAAGAGGGGACGAACAGGTATTGTAGAGGTTTCAAAAAAAGCTGACATCCTTTTTTTCAGATGAAATGGCAAGTGTTCACCAAACAAGAGGAGGCCAAGAAGATGTCGACAGGAGCTAAAATGGGAAAATGATCTGAGAAGGAAGGCAGACGACAGCACGTACAGACTGTACTCGGCGGGGAGTCCACAGGTGGCCCTGTGCCTGCTGAAGAATCGGTTCTCCAGGTCAATGCGGGTCTCTCCGATCAGGTCGTCCCCTCCCACCAAGTCATAGTCATAGATCAGCACTGACAGCAGAGAATCCTGAGGAAATGTTGCCTGCATCGCAAAAGATCTGGAAGACGGAGAAGCGGAGTGAGCAGTGTTGTGTGTGAGGAACACCGGGCTCAGCTGTTCAGCCAACAGAATGAGTACCGACCTTCCAAACACAGGGTTGAGTTGTTTAGGGATGTAGTTGTCTCTGTCTTTGATTTCATTTTTGCCAAGGCGAACAACAATGTACGGGTCCGCTTTCCCATCTGGGTCGGATGGGTGCAAATTAGAGGCCTGGGGGCAAGAGAGAACATCTAAGAAAGTAATTTTTTAATCACACTGAAAATATTTGAATACGCCGAAGTGATGTTAGGATTGAAAGTGAAGAAAAATGTTCCCCTCCAGGCGACTTCACACAAAGCCAATGCAATAAGGTAAAAAGTTTCGGCACAGAGTAGGACTCACAGAGACTATGTAAACCCGTACGAGGACTTGCGTGGGGCCATTGCGAGGGATTCCTCTACTGACACTGAATTCCCCCGTGTCCGGGACTTCATCCCAGTCATCGTCCGCGTCCTCAGGCAGCTTGTAAAGGCAGAATTTTCCCTGCAGAGAAGCATTGAGCACGAAGTGGAATAGATCAACGGTATAAGATGCTGTCAGTGGTTCCGGAGGTACAGTAGCACCCATTGAGGACAATGAACATAATTGTCTCACCTTAAATTTGCCAATGAACCTCTCTTCATTCACCCCTTCCTCCTCATTGGCTTTGCCTCTGAACAGCTCATATGTGTTTACCCAATCGTCAAATGGCCCAAACTCTGCCTCCAGCTCCTTGTTGTACAGCTGCAAGGAGGCGATACGCAGGATATATCAATAAGTCAGTTTCTGTTGTGATCTTGTTGGACTGGCAGTGTTTGTGAACCTTAAGTACCTTGAGTGTGGCTAATTTGGTAGGTAGGCTAACATTCGGCCCAAGGGTTCCTTTCCCTTTATGCTTTTTCTTCTTGTCTCCATCCGAGTGGGTTCCGACTGATGGAGCAAAAAAGCCATATTGTCAGTGGAAACGCTGACCCACAGCATCGAGGCATGGATGTGAAGGGAATTGGAAGGCATTGCGCCGTGGTCAACAGCAGGAACGAACTAGATTCAAGCATCATTATCCAAAGTCACGCAGAAACTTCCATCTCCACCAGAAGAAAAGGATTGAAAATAGTCTTGAGAGAATTTGTCAGCAATCCTTTGAATGATGCCCACCTCAACGTTAAAGAAGAAGGTACTGATCCCTTCAGAGTGACATCCTTAGTTAAAGTGACCACCACAACTGGTATACTGCAAATAGTTTTTACAAAAGCGTAAGCTGGAGGGTAAAGGTGGTAACTGTGGGGCAGATCATGCAGTGACAGCACAGAACGTCCAGTGTAGCCAAAAAAAACAGAGCTGTCCACATCTATCCACAGGGTTGTACCACAGAAACCAGTAAGATTCAGTCAGACCAAGCAGAAGATTTCCTCCAAGGAAGATTTAAAAAAGTCAATAGGGGCTGATGGGAACTTAAATTTGCTTAGTTGCCCTTCATTATACAACTTTTTTAGTGGTTGTCCTTACCTAAAGATTCTATGCCATCGCCGAGTAAGCTGTGGTACTGCCGAGCTGCAATACACAACAATGTGTGCGTATGGGTAGAGGGCAGAGTGATGAGTAACATCCTCACATTTGTCTTGTAGATTTAAATTCACATTTCAGGGTCGGGGTCTGGTTATTTTACATACATTCTAACTGCAGAGCCAGCAATATCAAATTTTGCATTACACACATTCTACGTCAAAACCTCACGCCTACATTACCCAGAGTACCAAGTGACTGCTGATAGATCGGTCAGAGATTTGGATGTGTTCTGCTAGCGGCGGCTAATGTAGCCTCGGGCCTCAAGCAGAAGTCGGAAAAGATCATGTCTCTCTTACTCCACACCTTATGATTATTTTCACCTGCTGAAAATAATTTATTCACACAGCTGGCAGGAAGGCTTTACTTTCTTGTATATGCAGTTATTCGCCGCAAGAAAACAACAAAATGCATTTTCAATTTTAGCCTTAATGTGGACAGACTATGAGCGTGCAAATTTGACACTTAGGCTGCTCAAGTTCCTCTCTGGTGTGCTGAGAGAAAAAAACATCCTAGTAAGGTACAGATATTCTGTTTCAATAAGGATTCCAAAAAATATAAAAAGGGTGTCCACCCAGAAGAAGCTAAAGAGCTAAAACTACGGTGAAAATTGAACAATTGAAGCCCATATTATAATGTGTTAGGACAACGCTATGACAACGTCAATCACATCCCAGTATGAAGTACGGTACAGTCGTCTAATCTGGACAGTTATTACCTTTTTCAAAGCCTTTGGGGAAAACCGAGTCGTCCTGTTTGGCCTGGAACACACACAGGCGTACACATGATCACATCTTCTGTTCCATTCCAAAAAGTTTTTAACAATAATAAATCCTCATCAATCAGAGATACCTCTTTCTCTACAGACGCGTAATACTTGGACCACCAGTCGATGACGCTCTCTGCCGATTCGTCAGCGATAGTCCGCCTCCTCCGCTTGGTGGAACGACCGTGTGTGCTCTTTGTGCTGCCGTCCTGGATTGAAAACCAACAAAACAAGACAGTGATATGAGCGATATCCAAAGGCGGCACCATTTATGTTCCATTTTTTAAACGCAGTAACTTTCACCCTTTTCTTCCTGTGTTCTTTCTTAGGGGTGGGCGGGGCTGGGGGCGGGGCTTCTTCCTCCACAGTGATGAGTAAGTCTTGATTTGTCAGAGCTACAGTGGAACTGGTCTCTCCTGCAAACTGCGACTGTCCTGCTGGACAAGAGACAAAGACTGTGGGACAAGCCTAATGATGCCTTCAGGTCAAAAATGTTCATGTCGCGATACTTATATAACAGAAAACACAACCCGCAAAATATTTAGAAGCGGACATCAGTCATGTCAGCAGAATATCAATGCCAACTGGCTTTCGCAAAATCACGTCAAACAAATCTTTTGCTCAAGTTCAAATATTTCAACTTGAGTGGGTGAAGCGAATGACACGATTTTTACATTATTCACGTCATGGCTTTTGCGTCGCCTGGCGGGAGTGATGAGTGTATTTGCACCTTCGCATTGACTTTGTATGTAATCTCATCTCGCGAAAAATTTGAGTCGCGTTTTGTCCAAATGCACCATAGGACTATGCTCAACCTTAGATACGTAGACGAACTGAGCCTCTTGTCCGCACTCTGAAAGCTTACGGATAGGACGAAACGGAGCAGTACCACAGGAAATCGTACACACACGCAGAGTGTCATTACCTTCAGCGCGTTGTGGCTCTGGTGTCAGGGCAGGTCCAGGGGTGTGTACGACCTTGGCCGGTTTGTGAGTCTGAGCGGGAGCAGGCCCGGCCGGCGGTGGAATGTATGTAAAGGACTTGAGGTTGTTGATGATGTGGTTTCCAACCAGCGTGCTGCGTCCGAAGGCCCGCCAATCGACAACAGTGATACTCAGCGGAGGAAGGAGGTTTTCGTTCTCCGGCAACTCCTGCACAACAATAAAGTAAGTCAATTTTTTTTTTAGGGTTATCAAAATTTATCCTTTAAATCCATTGACCTTGCACGGCCCAAACTCCAGGGACACCATGGATGTCGACACTTGAACATTACACCTACATGTAATTGCCGAACATCTCATTCCAAAACCATGGGTATTAGTTCTGAGGTTTCCACATCCTTTTGCCAACATAGTACATACGACTGTTTTCAGTTTCCTGCTATATTTCCTGTATGCAGGATGTTCTGCTACAGTTCATGATATCACATGTTATAAACTCTGTATCGGTCTTACCAGTTCTATGGCATCAACCAGCGTGGTGAAGTTTGGGTTGGACTTGTACTTCTGAATGACGGAGGAACGCAACGTTTTTCCCGCACACTCTATAAAGACCTAGAGAGCGAGAGGCAGAGTTAATCGTCTAGCTTGTTGTTGATAGTGGTCGAGGTTCTTCGAGGAAGCAGAGCCCTGAAATCACATGACGTGTTTGTGTTTCTGTACCTGTGGCCGATCGACAGACAGTAGCTGAACCTTTTTCAGCTCCCTCAGACCCCAGAACAAAACCTGGTGGAGAGAAAAATAGAAGAAATATAGACTAACTTATGTTATACGCAAGTCACCCATTCACCTCCAGGGTCGCACCTCCAGCCTGTAGGTGCTGAGAACGGGCCTGATGTTGGCAGGAACCCTGTAGATGCCTCCTCCCTCCTCCTCCTCCAACGGCGGCAGACTTTCCTGTCCAGACTCTGGGATCTACGACACAGCGATGTCTCTTCATTATCAGTACGTCACTCTACTTTGTACCCTTTCATCCTGCGTCGTCATGAGAGAAAACTGAATGAAACCGACCTGCAGCAGTTCAAAAGCTGCCAGCAGGTCTCCTCCGGGCTGGCTGCCGCAGTGGAGCGGGCTGTACCGCAGGGTCGGAGGTGCGTACGGTTCAGAGGACAACCGGACCTCAGGCACTGCCACTGTGGCTCCCAGATACTCTGCCTTACCCTGCACATGGGTGAGATCAGATAAGAAGGGCGGTCATGTGTTAAAAAGAGTCTTTAAACTAATTATTGATTAATATATATATCAAACTATCTTCATGGCAGTACCAGCGCATCGTCGTCGTACACCTCGATGATGACGCGCGGCGGCTCCTGCTGGACGTACTGCAGATCTCCGCTCACCAGCAGGATGCCCATCGGCAAACAGTGATTCCACGTGGGGCTGAGAGTCTGACTGATAATCTGACAACAGCAAAGGGTGATGTACACTCAGCTAGGCCGACGATCAGTAATGGTAATCAGTATTGTCTGTACTTTTTGGAAATTTTTGACTCAACTTACGTTGGTGGTTTGGCTGTGCGACAGGAAGGTGACGCGAGCGAAAGGATCAGACAGGCCGGAGGTGTCGCCGGCGATCAGGCCACGAGCCTGATACATGTGACACCTCAACTGGAACTTGTGCTGCTCTGGAGACACACAGACACCAAACACAGCTGAAGTCTGAGGCGAGTTTCAAGGAAACTTTTTTCTGAAACCAAAACGGCAAAAGGAACCAAAGAGACAGGGGATCGAAGCCGTCAGTTCCCTCACCTGTGCAGAGCAGGTGAGTCTGAGGGCTGCCGCCATCAGCGCCCCCTGTGGCCGGACTGAAACCGGCGGGCAGGTCATCCAGCATGTGACCGGAGTCCGAGCAGGTTCCCAACCACAGATGCACGTCCACCTTCGCTTGGACTGAGAAGCCTGCAACACGCTTCCCTGGAGGCTGCGACACACACACACACACACACCAGTTTTTTCGGCCTTCCTATAATGAAAAATAATTCTGTTTTGAAGTCGCGTGTGTGTGTGTTCACCTTGAGAAACAGTGTTATTATCTTGCCACAGTAAACTCCTCGGGCCTCCGGGCTGCAGGAGAACAGCACGTCTCTGGCTCGGACCCGAGCATACGCGACGCGCTTGTTGTTGCTCAGCAGCCACACGAACACATCCGGCACCGTGTGCTGAGGCTGTGTGTGAGCGGAGAAGAAGAGTTGAATAGAAAGAAAACGGCAATGTCTCAGACACACACACAGAGGATGAGTTCCGTTACCTCCTCCACAAGAAAGCGAAGTCTCTGTGTGAGTTTCGTTGCCTCCTTCAGAATCTCTTTCAGACCTCCGGCTTTCCTCCTCCTCTCTCCCAAGGCCTGGGCCTCTCCGACCATACTCTCCTGCAACGCACACGCACGCGCGCGCACACACACACACACACACACACACACACTGATGTAATGCATGATTCCCACACATCTTTGGTGCAAGTAGAAAAAAAACTAACCATATCTGCCCTCTAGTGGTGATTAAAGGTTCTACGTATGGAATTCTTTCTGTAAATCATCCCACATTTGCTGCTAAAAATTGACCCACAGATGATTCAGTCTAAATGAAGAACAGATTTATCAAATTCACTGCAAAACAAGACAAAAAATTAACCTTTGTTTCCTCTTGGTAAACATAATTTGGCCCCTGACTTTTTGCTCCACCATGGCCCAAGCTGATCAGTAAGGCTTCATATGAATCATACACAATTTGAATCATATGAATCAAGACACTTATTTTTCAAAACTGGACAAAGAAAAAAACAACATCATCAGAACTTTTGCTGCTTTTTCCTCCTACCAAAGATAAGCTAAGCTTAGGATAATGGTTCTTGCAGCTTTTGTAAAAGTAAATGCTAACCCACTCAAAGAACTGCTGTAGCATGTTTTGTAGTTTTACTTCAGTAATTTGATTTAATGGAAAGTTTTCAGTGTGTGTGTCAGATTGTCCCACCAGCTCTTGTTTACACATGGTGAGGCGTTTCTTGTCCAGCTGTGTCAGGTTACTGGACTTTAATTCTGCCTTCAACTTGGCCTCAGCTGCTGATATGAAACTCCTGTTGAAAATAACACGCGCACACACACACACACACACACACACACACGTAAGATGTAGCTCTCTCTCTATATATATATATACATGTGCTATCAAATTAGTCCACAGAATCTCTGCCAGGGACCATGGCTCTTATTTCATTGCTCGTTTGACGATTAGAGTCAGTCATGACACAATGAACAGTGCTTTCTCACAATAAAACACAAGCATTTATGTACCTGTAAACTGCAACTAAATTTTAATCAATGTACTAAATATTAATTTTAATCACTGGTCTTATACATTTGATCATAATTAAGAAACAATACAGAGTTCCCCCACCATTGCTGCTGTTGTCATATCAGGCTTGAATTGAAATGGTCTGAATACCTGGCATCCATGCAGAATTCTTTCAGAACGGTGTTGAGCTCATCCTTCGCCACAGGATCCGACTTCTTGTGTAGCTCGGCCACACCGGCCACACCCTCCTCCTGAAAAAGGAATACAAATATTTTCATTATTTACAAAACAGAGTCATCAGGTAGGTAGATATTTCTACTGTTGCTTCTTCCTGTGTTTGTAAATCGGACTTCTCAATATTAAAGCTGCATCAGGTGATCGGTGCTGTGTTCTTATAAATGGCGCATCACACTGTGAAGATGTAAAGTTGCATGGTTTTGTCAGATCAGACCAGTGGTGTGTGTGTGTGTGTGTATATACAGTACATACAAACAGAACAGCTATATTATCCAGCATGTTGGAGTTGTAGAGTCGGTACGTTCTGTTCTCCCAGTGACTCAAGACGTTGATACACGGCTTCTGCTTCTCCAGTGGCAGATACATGTAGTGCCTGAATAACAAACAAACATACAATATACACACACACAGTTATACACCCAAGGAACTGGAACACTTATGGAAAAAAACGAAACGATTTACTGTACTGTAAGATAGAAAATACGACTCTTGGAAGGAAGTGACTGTTTTCTTCTACTGGCAATAACTATATATTAAAAGGTGAAAAATTCAACATCAGTAAGTATATAGATTTATTTCCATGGCAACAGTCAAGGTGACTAAACCTGTTTCCCTCGATGATGAGCGGCCTCTCCGGGGGTGTGGTCGACCTGGAGGTCAAGGCGATGTCCTGATATTCTCTGGGCAGGAGAGGGGAGGACGGCGAGGAGCTGAGAGGGGAGGAGCCTGCGGCGTCGCCGCTGTCTGAGACGTCCAGCATTTTTCTCCTCCGAGGAACTGTAGGACTGGTGCTCGCGGGGGGCTGACCCGTGGTCTCTAAGGTGTTACCGTAGTTACCTGAGGCAGGATGCAAAAATGCATCACCAGTCGCATAAGGACAAAACAGTACGACAGAACAGGGAAACCATCATCAAATGTCTTGGTTTTAGGAATTGAACCAAAGGTGACGTCGGTGGTTTTTTTGGCGACTCACCCACGGAGAACTCGAAGGTGATTGGCCTATCTCCAATCTTCCTGTCGATCATGGTGGCTTCGAACAGAGCACCAAGCAGCAGGTAGCTCTCCATGTTGTTGGCATTCAGCTTGACACAGACACTTCTGCGTTTATTCATTTATATTATCTTCTCTAATTACAACACTTTGTAGAGGAGATATTTTCTTACCACAGGAGGAGATTCCACAGGCAGGACTTCTGCCGCCACAGCTTTTCCTTTGTCATCATCTGCAGCTCCTCCTCCTGTTGCTCCTCCTCCGGCTCCTCCTCCTGCGGCCGTCTTACCATCCTTCCCTCCAGCCTTTCCCGCCTTAGCGTCCTTCGCGCGGCTGAGTTTGGACTCCGAGCCCGTCCCTCCTCCTGACAGGATCTCCACTGCCAGCTCCATGTAGACCCGCCCCCTGCCACAAAAAGCAAGTTGGACAGACGTTTATTGCCAGTAATTTATTTTGAAAATCATTGAATCTATCTAAGTGCACGTTTGTCATCATAAAATCAATCTTCAATCAACGTCCACCTGTATGACACTCCCTCTCCGATGCCCTCGTTCAGCTCCGCTGTGTCGTCACCCAGTGAGAAGTTGCGTGCGGATCCGTACAGGTTGATCCAAGCAGGACCAAAAGTTGGTAAAAACCCTGGGGAGAGAAAGAAAGAGGGAATAAGATGGAGAGAGAGAATTTAAAGAAAACAAGCGACTACCACCTCAATTTCTCCCTAAACTCTTCCCTCTGTATCCATCGCTTCCTTCATCTCTCCTCACCTCTGTCACCATCCTGGTCATCGGAGATGCGTCTCAGGTCAAAGTAATGGGTTCCTATGGCAACGTCACTCATACTTCCTGCATCCCAGACCTGAGAATGAGGAGAGAGGAGCCAGAACCCTGCTGCATTTATATTACGTGTAATCTCATTAGATATTCAAATACATTTTTTGCAGATGCACATAATAACTTTCAGACCTGGATCTTCACTCTCTGACACAGAGGAGGGAACATCTCTGTAAAGACGATCTGCTCGTTCCACACCGGGTCGGCTGTGGACTTCTGGGTGGATGTGCGACCCTGAGAGGTGAGGTGAGGAGAGTTGAAGACGATTTATGATTTGTGATTGAAGAATCACCTGAAATAACTGAATTCCAAAGTACACATCCTCTGGAGAGACAGCACTTCTTGTCTGTGACTTGATCATATAGTAGTTGATATTCAACCCACCACTTGTTTGAAGAAGCTGACCACTACATATGGGTCTACGAGGGCTGTGTTGTCCCCTATGAAGGCCTTGGTGACATTGGCCATGATGCTGGAGTTGTTCCGAGGTAGACCTTCGGCTCGATACACCTTCACGTAGAAACGAGCCCAGGGTCGCTCAGAGGGAAAACCCTCTGGTATCAGCAGGTTCCTGTGGAGAGGGACATCGCAACAACACAAAATGTATCACATCCCAGTCCAGACGGATAAACAAAGCCTTTTAACGACCCTGTTTAACCAGAAACAACTTGAGAGAAAGCTCTAATCACACGTCTGCAAAAGCTTTATGCCAGTCTGATCATGAAACAAGATAGAAAGCTCAAATTCTCTACAAAATACAGAGTGTATCTACTGAGGAGCATGAATGTGCCTGGTAAATTGTTTTTCAGTTATTGAATGCCAGTGGAAGTTTTGTCCCAATTGTTGAAAGGTTGCAAAGGGTCACTGGATCAGCAAAATATTTAAGACACATCCACTAAGGGCCATGAAAATTTAAAAAATAAAGGAGGTCAATAAAGGTTTATTGGTCAAATATTATCAAAAAAAAATGGTGTCATCTGCATATAGGGAGAAGCTTGGGAATCATACTTGTCTATCTGCTCATCAGCATCGCTGGCTTTTGGACCGGGTTGCATGGCGTCCCCCTTCGCCGAGACGCTGATGTCGCACTTGACATAACCCTTGACCCCGGTGTTAATGTCACCAGGATTGGTCAGCATGGCCCACTTATTGACGAACTGGTGGCCTGAGGGAGAAAGGAACCAAAACGAAACTCTTAGAAACAATTAGTGTCAGTGGTCCCAAAAAACTATGTTACGGTCGACAGCAGGTTGTTTACCTGGCTGCTTGTAGACTGTCCACACATCCAGCTTAAAGGAGCCGACACAGAAACTCCTCAGCATCTTCGAGTGCATCACCTGGAGAGAAAAGAGCAACAAAGACAGATCACAACCTTGAAAGTAAGAGGGAACGTAAAAACTCAACTTCCCAAAAATCAAATGAAATTGACCATGGGAGCACAGACGTAAGACAAGACACAGACTCACACAATGCCGGAAGTCAAGCTAATACAAAGATAAATGTTTGATTCAAATAATTTGGAGAACTTGTTAATGGCAGCCAGTTTTGAACCAGTCATCCACTCTCCTTACTCACCGTAAGCTTGATAACTTTGTCAAAGAAGACGTCTTTGTGGGCAAAGAAGTCGAACACGAAGTACTAGAAAGACGAAAGTGCGACGGGGGGGGGGGGGGGGGGGGGGGGGCAGTTAGAAAACTCACACAGGTGTGAAGCGACACAGTTTGTTTAGTCGTCAAGTCATTTTAAGAGTTTTAAGTGTGTTTTTTTTTGAGTGAATTGAATCCGACCTCATTGTAAAAGGGAGCATTGGTTCCTTCTTTGACTGACGTCTGTTTCTTCTCATCGCCGATCTCGATCACCACACTGGGGTCGATGTTTTCCCCCACCAGCTGCCTGGCCTCTGTGATGTTAATGGCGATCTAAGAGATATACAAAACATATATTTATATATACTAATATATCACTCCCCACATTAGAAAGTTGTGGCAAAATTTGCTTCCAATTTGGCCAAAAAAAGGGAAAATTTGTTAAATTACATTGTTACTGTAGATTGTGCATTTTTTCATCCATAAAAATCTTTAAAAAAAAATATTTAATCAAACAAATTTTTTTTGGTCTTTTCTGTTTTAGTCTTTATGCATCAAAATAGCCAATTCTGTTGTGTTTAATTAATTTCTTCTGGGGTTTTTTCTTTTCTATTTATTCTCTTTCTCATTATTACTACTCCACATTTCCTTGAGAATAGTTATATACTGTATCACCCAGATATTGTCCATAACAGTGTGCAGTGTGATCTGTTATGTTACCTGGAAGCTCTGTGGTTTCTTTTCAATGTCATGGACGCAAGTTTTCAGTTTGGACCTGTGTAAGATTTGCAGGATCAGGGTCAACATCCTTATCAAACAGAGTCATACAGAGATTTGTACATATTTAAAGTTATAATAATGATAGTGTGCAAACAAATTTCATACCTCTTGTTGTTTGCCATTATTCTGGTTCTGACTTCAGAGGTTCCTGATTGGTCATCAGCGTTTTCCTCTTCCAGCGGAGCAGACGCCTTGGAGGGCATCTCTGTCTCACTGTCTGCACACATTTAGATAGATAGCAGACAATGATTCAAATAATACAAACAGCAAACTGTACTAATATATTAATTATCTCTGTGGAATGTTCAGCGATAAACAGATTGACACTATACTGATTCAACTCTCTCCCTTTAGAAGCAGAAGATTATCATCTTAAAACCAAACCTTTATCATCACTAGTTAATATAATAACGTCCCGTGATGAACGGTGTTCTGACTCGTGACTGAAGACCTTAATAACCTGTAATGACGCGTCTGTATAAACTCTCAGTCCAGAATTCAACATGTGACTGTTTGATAAGGGTTCGTCTCACCCACAGTGATACGACGCAAATAATTACTCGACTGTACACACTGCAAATACAGCCAAGATTGTCAGTGTGTGTGTGTGTGTGTGTTTTCCAGGCCTTACCCACAGCTCCCTTGTTTGCCAAGACCAGGTCTTTGTTGACTTTCTTCTTCTTCTTCACTTTCAGGCCAAAGATCATCTTGGCCTTTCTGCAGGACAAAGACACTTTCACAGTAAGAAGAAAACTTTCTCATTTTCAACCTCCTCTGCAGCACAAAGCTGATTTCACATGACTTCAATCGCACGGCTATTGATCGATTGCTGAGGAACAGACCGGAGGCTCCTTGCTCCTTGTCCTAAAGACAACACTTCATCAACATCATCCCGTCTCGCTCCATGTTTGTGGAGCGGCTGCGGCTCCAGCGGTTCTGTTTCTTTAGTGTTGTTAGTTTGAGATCTAGTTCAAAGGGGCCTGCCCTTCTCATCCACTGAGGAAGATTTATTCACATGTTTCCCATCATCGGTTTCCGACGCTGCCTTCACTGTCACGAGTGTCTCACAGGTTCAGTGATGAGTCACTCAGGAAAGTAAAATCGTCCTCAAAGTACAGAAAGTATTGCCGCTAGACGATATGATTGATGATTGTCATAATTGTTGTCATATATTGTAGATAATGAGAGGATTAAAGTCGTTCACCTTGAAGAACTTTCTGACTTCTTCAGCCCTAAACCAAAACAGCACATCATGGTGCGTTTAGTGCAAACACAAAGCAAATTTTTCGTGCGATGAGATTTTACATCCAAAGACAATTCAAAAACGTGAATTTACGCAAATTTGGTGTGGAACAGTTTGGAACCTGAGAGTGTTGAAATCTTTAAACGGAAGATTAAAGGCTCTCTCTCCAGCCTGGTGTTTGATTTGTTTATAGATGTTATTGAATTTCTTTCTATTATTTGATCGTTTGTATCTTTGTTTGTCCATTTGTAGCTTTTTAAATCTTTCATGGTATTTCATTGCACTCACCTGTATGAAAGGTGCTTTGCAAGTGAAGTTTGATTGATTGATTGATTAGTCAGGTTTTAGAGGTGTTAGGAGAGGAGGTGAGTCTTCACGAGGTTCTTGGAGATGGAGAGCGACGTCAATCTTCTTGAAGAAGTCAGAAAGTTCCTAGATTCGTCTAATTCATTATTGGGTTTAATCTTCTTGGAGAAAGAGAGTGACGCCTGTTGTTCGTTTCACCATCAGAGAACCAAAGAGTAGAACCACAGAGGAGAACCGTCTGGAATGTGATTGCTCATGTATACAGTGATGTCAATGCCAGGCAACGTTTCTCACACACAGTTCTTGTTGCGTTGGATGAAGGTAAATCTTTGTGTGAGCACAGTCTGACCTTTAGTTTAGGTTAGAGGATTTAAAAAAACAAAAGATCCCAATAAATAGATAGTTGAATACATGAACCAGTTGACTCTCCTACCTCAGTTTGGGATCCATGGCTGCAGTCAGAGGTCAGTGTGCTGCAGAGCAGGTGAACTGTCGCACCGCAGACGGAGTCAGAGTTGGATGTGTGGAGACAGAGTGCTGAGCGGCAGCAGCCTGAGACCTGGTGATTGGCAGCTGCTCTGTTTGTTCAGAGTGATGAAGCTGTCGGACGCTCAGTTCCTCACTGAGTTTCTCTTTGATGACCTGCGTGAAGGTTTTTTTTATCCACCTATTCATTCTCTGTTATAACTTTACTGCTTTTGTTGTTTCTGATGATTTTACAGCTTCTTTCATGTTTTTACGTTCAGGAGCGAGAGCCATAGACGATATTGCAAAAAGAATAATAATAGAGGCAGTAGCAGTAAAATGAAAAGGGATGATTGTATTATTAGTAGTAGATTTGTTTTTTCTTTGTAATCATTTGTTGTTGTTCAAATCATCCAGTGAGTCTGTGGTTGTGGTTAGGTACAGTAGAATGTTATCAATTCCTTTCTGCTTCACCTATAGAGGAACGTTGAGATACAAGCAGGGTCAGAGTAGTTTACCTAATACATGTATATATGTGTGTATGTGTGTGTGTGTGTAGATGTAGACCAGGATGTGTGAGACTGGCAGAGTTAACAAATCCACCCCTGGTAAACAGAGTCCGCTCACATCCTGTCAGACACAGAGGACCAACCTGATCACCTGACATCACAACTGCCGTCCAATCAGCTGACAGAGAATATACAGCAATCACACAATTTGAAGTATGAAATTCAACATTAATCTTCATGTAATTGTAAAGATATTAAATTCAAATTTGATTGTGTTGTGTTTAGAATGATGTTATAGCATAAAGCACAAAGTATATTGCCCTGTTATCATCAGCCATCTGTTTCTCTGTGTCATTGTTGCAGAATGTCCCTTTATCCCACATGTCACCACTGTATTCGATTGAACTTTTATAACTTTCATGTTTTTGGTCGATTTACAAATAAGAAACCACCATATTACCACTAATTATTACCAGGTTATTACCAGGTTATTACCAGGCCATTTTATTTGTTGTTAACATGTTGTTTGAACAATTTTCACAACTTATTACCTTTTTATTCAGTTGTAAAGTGCAACCTTTGTACCTAATATAAAAACTATATAAATAGAGCAGATTTTATTTTCTGCTATTTTTTCCCCTTGGAAATCAGTTTGTGCTTCAGTTTGAAAGGTGCTTTATAAATAAAATCTATTAATATTATAACAAATTTTTATATTGTATTTTATATTTATAACGTATCTGTCCTACACTACTATGGCAGGTTATTCTCTCCTGGACATTCCTCACCGTATCAAAACTTCCTTACAGCCTATTGGCTGGAGGTAAGTATTGCAGAATAGGACTGAAAACAGAGCAAAACATTTATTTTCATTTTTCACAGTGACTGGAGCATAAGTGCATTTACAAAAAAGGTTATATCAAATTTCACAATTCAGTATTTTCTATATACGACAGATTAATTTTTCCATCATTCTAATACAATTAAGTTCAGTACAAATCATTATATTAATTTTTATCTTTTTTAAATCATATTAGCAACTAAATTCCCAAGAAACACAGCTTGCAAAAATAACTTGAACTCACTTAAACCCATGATACAGTTCAACACTGGCAGGTTTCCAGGACAACCACAGTCTCCGATCAACGACCACTGAACAGCATCACCTGGGAATATTACATGAGCTCATGGAGGAGGGTCAAAGTGTTTCTTGTTTCACTTTTGCTTCCCATAATACTCCTTCAGACTCGGACTGAAACCAGTGACTTCAATCCTGCTCTGCCACCTCATAATCTTGTTTCACGGGACGAGTCTCTACCTTGTTTTTCTTCCGTCTCGAAAGGTTGAACTCTCATACAGTAAATATCTGTAAAAGAAGAAATGAGAAAAATTTACACGAACACGAACAAGGAAGTTACCCAAGTCTTAGCTTTCCGAAAAGAGGAAAACGAACAGTTGCTGCATAAACTTAGGAACAACATAGATTCACAACAAAACTTCTATAAAGCCTTTGCAGACTAGCAGTGAGGTGCATAATGTGAAGCTGCAGACTGTTTCACCAAGGCTGAAACTTAAAGCCATGTACCAGTTTCCCGTCATTGCAGCAGTCAAACCATCCATCCATCGTCTACCACTTTATCCATTTAAGGGTCACGGGGGCGAGAGCTAACATTGGGCGAGAGGCGGGGTTCACCCTGGACAGGTCTCCAGCCTATCACAGGGCCACATACAGAGACAAACAACCAGTCACTCTCACATTCACACCTACGGTCAATTTAGAGTCTCCAATGAACCTGACCCCATTCTACATGTCTCTGGACTGTGGGAGGAAGTCGGAGAACCCGGAGAGAACCCACGCATACACGGAGAACATGCAAACTCCACACAGAAAGGCCCTGGTTGGTTTGAACCGGGACTCGAACCAAGAACCTTCTTGCTGTGAGGCGACAGTGCTAACCACTACACCACCTTGCAGCCCCATCAGTCAAACCTTTAGGCCTAAAAGAAAAGTGAAGATGCAAGCTCAGACAGGCAACCACTGGCAGCTTAGGTCGGGTTTCCTACCTGGGGTGCGTTGGATAAGAGGTGCTGGTGGCGTGGTGGTTTCAGGGGAGGAGCTGCGGTATGAAGACGCCGGCCAACTGACGAAAGAGGTACGTTTGGGAGAAAGTGTGGAGGGTTGGTGTTTGACTTCGTAGAACGTAGAGGATGAGGTGAAGGGCTGATTGGTGGGAAGTTCAAACAAGGGTAGGATGGTAGGATGCTCGCTAGGATGATGGGATTCTGGTATGGTAAGTGTTTGAAGCTGGAGTGGAAGATGGAGCATTAGATGGCACAAGCAAAAGGTTTTCGGGAACCATCCAGACCTTATGGTCAGTAGATTTCAGAGAAGAAGGCAGAAAGTTTTAAGGAAGGCCTTTGCCGATTTTGCATGAGGTATCTCAGCAGGCTTGAGGAACATGTTTTTTGTTAGATGTGTCAGAAGGGAATTTCAAAGGAGGCGTAAGGCTGTGGTACGCCGCTCTCCAATGAGGTCATTTGGTTTATAATGAAGGAGCAGAGGAGTTTTGAAGAGATGGTTAGTTGCTCAGTAGGTTTCAAAGAAGATTTCAGAGTAGGTTGATTTCAGAGGAGCAGGGGGTTTCAGATGAGGTTCTTTGAAAAGGAGTATTAAAAGATATTATTCAAAGGATAAGGAGATTTCAGAGAGGGAGGAAACTGGCAAATTTCCCAGGTACAGAAGAAAGACCCTCATTGTCTTCAGGAGGATGAAACACTTGATGAAGAGGAGTTTGGCAGGTGGGAAACATTAGAGTTCACAGGAGGAAGGACCGGAAGCAGCAGGAAGCTTTAGATAATTTGAAGTCAGGTACGGTAGGTGGGTGGACAGATAACCAAGGGCCGAAAGGAAAGAGCGAGGGACGGGGTGGAGGGTGTTGGAGTTAGGCGTACAGTGCATCAATACCTGCAGGAGTGAGGACCAGAGCTTGTAGGAGGTCAGACAAAGAAACAATCCCTCTCACCACATCGTGCCTGTCAACCAACACCAAACGATGCACCTGCCCAAACAAAGAGAAAACAAAAAGCAGGATTCACGACAGAATGAGCATTATTGACTAGATGCACTACACGCATCTTTGTTGGGTTTAGACTCTGAGAGTATCCTAGTATATCATCGGTCTGTAAAGCCTGTGTATTACCTCGGCCCTTGCGATGCGGTCGATGATGGTCTCCAGCGTCTCATGTGGGTAACACTTGAGGACTCCTTCCACGCAGCAGGCCCTGGACGAAATGGCCTCCCGCATGGTCATGTTCAGGTTGTTGTAGTTTTTCTGGGCTGCAAGGTTCTGAGTGATGCAAAAAAAATTTAAAAGAAAAGAAAAGGTTTATTTTGCCGCCAGCAGTTGGTTTGAAAACTACAGATGTGTGAAATTGACTTACAATGACATCAAACCTGGAGTACAGTGCCACCACTTTACCTAGAGAGAGACATACAGACCACAAACAGATAAAATATGCACTGATGTCAACACTTGTACTGTAATGTACCAAGCAGGAATTTAACCATTAAACATCAGCGTGACGCCGAGCTACAGTACCTTGCTCATTGACCACGGGCAGAGCCGACACTCTTCTCTCTACAAAAATGGTCAGAGCGTCGTACACGGAGGCCGATTCCTGGACGGTCGCGATCTGTTTGAAGGTCCCGATCGACACTTCATTGATCCGCTTCTGAAGAAACCTGGGTTTAGGGATCATGGATCCCTGCGGAAAATAAAAACAAAAATTATGATTTGAAAGAAATCAAAATTGTGGAAAGAAGATGCTTGTATAGAAACACAGATAGAGCTTGTGTGTGAGTGTGTGTTTGCTTACAAAGATGTGGAGGAACTTGAGGATGCGTTTGTGAGTGAGGATGTGGAGGACGTTCCCTGACGCCGGGTCGATGACCGGCAGCCGGTGGATCTTATTCTTCAACAGGGAGTAGATGGCTTCAAACAGACTGAGCGGACGACAAAACTTGTGATTAGTATTCTCACCTGAGGATTGTAGACTCAGGTCTGTCTGACGCTGAGCTGACGGCAGCAGGAACGCTGCCTCTTTTTATAGCGTGGTTAAGCTCATTCAACAAATCTTCAGCTGCTGCTTCTTTATAATTCATGTAATTCTAGTCAATAGCATGAATATAATATATAAATTGACACAGACAGACCCAATTAAAAAGGGTGGAGAATAAAGGCAAAATAATAAAGGATTCAAAAATGTTTCTCGCGCGTAACAGAGACAATGTATGTTGGAAAGTTAAGTTACGATACGATAAGTTAAGATAGTACAAATAGAAAAAAGTCTGTAAAAAACAACAACATAATAAAGTAACTAATAAGTAAACAAATAAAATCACAATGAAAAATTAGTATTATAAAAAATATATAATAATGAATTAGAATAATTTTAAAAAATACTGAACAATTTCAAGGGCTGTCTTCACCTGGAGTCAGGAGTGATGCTGATCAGTTCGTTAATCGAGTACTTCAGATAAATCTCTGTGAAGAGGGAGAGAGACAAGTTATTATCTTTATAAAGCAAATGAAGAAATGCAATCCTTTGAATAACACTTTTTTTTATATAAATACATAAAAGTAGAAGGTTGTGTTTTACGAACCTCTCCATGTCTCGATCTTGTGTTCTTCCAGCTCATAGATCTGAACCTGCCAACAAAACACACATCTCAGATCCGACAGTGACGGTCGTCGTCATCATCATTGTCATTTTTACTATTTATTCTCTACTTTTGTTCCTGTATTTCTGGATAATCTGTCCATGTGACATCATCGCTGTGATGTCCTTAGGTGCTGATTTGCTATGAATCCAAAAGGTTTAAAGAAAAAGATTCAGAGGCACCAGCTCACCAGAGGAGACTTGTAGTAACGATGGAGGATGTTGATGAAGTCAGTGATGGTCAGCATACCTGCAGGCAGGGGGCGCAAACACCAAACACGGGTTCATCAGCAAAACTTTTCAAGCTTGAACGAAGTGCATAGTCTCAAAAAGATCATAAACCGGAATGAATCCTATTGGACTAAGGAAACCTCAAGCTTAGATATATATCAAAAACAGATTTATGATCAAGTTTTCAGCAGTTTTTTTTCAAAGGTGTCGACAGAGGATGGTTTTCTAATATGAAATGGGAGTTTGCACGTTTGGCGAGCCAGCACACAGGGCGCTCAGTGAGCGGTTTGGAACACTAATGTGACTTTAGGTTGAACATATCAGTCGTGTGCACATGAATTTGATATGCACCTTTTAAGGCCTTAGCCGTTTTAATTACACACAGAAAACCCGACGCCACCCGCAGTCAGACCTGGTCCGGGTGTCATGACGATCGGCTCCGAGTGTCGGGTGAGGTGACCGAGCTTTGTAACGCATCACAAATGTCATGCAGCCGTGACCTGCTTTCCTCTGAGAGGTTAGCACAGAAACTGGGGCCCCGGCATCATATGAAACCACCTTAACCACGGCTCGGAAACCTGAGCCCCTCAGACCTGAGCTTCTGTGGACGGACGGGAGACCAAAGTCAGTCACAGATATGTCTATGAGTGTTTTACTACCATGTCTTATTGAGGCAAACATGTCCTGGTGTTTGTGGTGACATTAAATACTGTTTTATTTAAAGCTGGCTTATTTTGTTGAGTAAAAATAACCTAAAACTGAGGCTTAGATTGTGTTTACAACATACACTGTATACAAAAGGGAGCGTACACTGATGAGTCACTAGCATTGTTCACATACTGACCACCTCTAATGTGTGTGTGTGGGACAGAGACAGAGATGTAGACAGATGTAGTGTGGCTCACCCACAAAACACTTGAGCTTGTTATCCCACAGCGGCGCCGCCCTCACACCGTTGGCCACCAGGGCAAAGAAAGCCTTCTTCACCTGACAAACAAACAGAGGTGTTCGACGGTTACGACCAAACAATTGTCTCGTAGTTAACTGTTTGTCAGAGTCTCAGAGACTGTCCTCCAACAAAAAACGACCAGATAGATCTATTAAAGACCACCGACCTCTAGGTGTAGTTATGTACACAGCCTCTAGAGGTCACCCTTACCATCGCCCCTACCTTTAAAAGCTCATTGACCATGCTTTGGTAAAGCCCGGGGTAGAGAAGACCTTTTAGGAAACGGTCAATATGGAGGACTTGTTGGTTTGTCGTAAAGAAGGAATTCTAATCAACCATACCTGTAGCGTTGTGTCAAAGATGACCAGTTTGGAGCTGGTGGGGATGGCGTCGTAGCAGCAGTGACTCTTCATGAAGTTCGTGTATATGAAGGCGTCAGGGTCGGCGCCTGCAGGGGGCACAACAGCGTGCGTCGCATGTGTGCAGCCGCCTACGAGTGAACGATTTGGAAAACGAGGATATGCAGATGATAAACCGCTCTCTGGTAACGAGAGATATAAAAAAGACAAAAAAAGTTTCTTAAAACCAAACAAACACAATCTTCTTCTACCTCTGCTCTTCAGTGAGGAAACGTCTTCCTCCTCATCCTCTTCCTGGTCCATCTCAAATAACGGAACCTGGGGGAGGAAACGAATCCGCAGTTTAAGGCGCAAGACTTCACGACTGAATTTACTCTTCACAGAAATCTGCGAGGACGAACCGACCCGCGTTTGACCCCATTTTTAGACCTTAAACTTTCTGAGATTTGATGTAATCTCAGTATGTTTCTGACAGTTTGATGGAAGAACAAACCCCCCCCCCCATTTCCTCAGCCTCAAACTGACCAAGTCTCGTCTTTATTCTGGCAGGCGAGGCGGTTGGAACTGACTCTGCTGAAAACATTTCGGAGGCAGCTGTAAAGGAGTGTCTCTCCAGGCGCCACACGCCCCTGAACCTGCTGCTGGACGGTTTCAAATCATCACTCAGATGTTCACATGGGGGACTGGACTGTACTGGACTGGACTGTTGTGTGGTTAACGACCAACACACCCGCAGTTCAAACGAGGTGAGAACATTCTGAGTGTATCACGACTTTTTCTGACATGAATTCAAATCTTGCAGAGGTCATCAATGCTAAATATACATATATATACACACACACACACACACACAACATGCTACGTTTGCACAATGAAGTGTCGACCATCAGTCACTGCAAACGGCTCTCGTGGCCCCGAGGTCGACCCGACGCTGATTAACGCCGGTGTGCAAACCGACGACGGGGGCTTCGAACGCGCTGAAGAAATCTGCTGACGAGGCTTTTTGAAATCTGAATTTTATAGAGAGACAGTTTTGTTAAACAGTTCGGCAGCCCCCCCAAAAAATATTATACAAACTGAAAAATAAGGAGAAAGAAAATGGAAAATGAGGAAAATGAGGATTATAGAAACAGAAACGAGCGGAAGGTTTGAACAGTAATGAAATGGACATTGAGGTTCCAGAGGCCCTGTTGACATCTCACAGCTTAACGGCTACAGAATTAGTATCAGTGCAAACAAACACACACACACACACACACACACACACACACACACACACACACACACACACACACACACACACACACACACACACACACACACACACACACACACACACACACACACACAGGACTCTTATCAGGACTCTACAGACGTCGAAGCAGCAGAACCTTAAATGGGTATTTATGTAACGACGTTTGTTTTCACTACAGTATGTCATGATATCTTGTTCGTATTGATTATTAGTCAATCATGGAATATTCTTACATTTATCCTTCACATTGGCAGTGTGCATCATATTTTAGTCACACGGTACAAATAACTGTACTTTATAAGTTTGCTTTCAATTCACACGTGTCCATTCAACCAACTACCGTCAGAAACAAAGTCGTCAGGGAAAATATATTTTAACATAAGTTTCAATGTGTTCACTGACAATCGGTGTTGTCATCATGAGTTATGAAGTGGAAAACTTGGTTGGGATTAGTTTTCCCCTAAGAATCAGACACAGGCTCAATCTATTGAGTTTTAACTGTAGAATAAAAATGTCAATTAATTATGTAGACACAGCTAAACTGAAATATTGTATGATTCCATATGAATGACATAATATCAAATATTTGTTTTGGTTTCATAACAGCTTCAGCAAAATTAAGAGGTAGGAAAAAAAAGGGGCTGAAAAACTGTACTTTGTTTTGTTTCTCATTTTCTTTTGTGCAACAAAAGTCAGTGTCAGTTGTTGTTTTAAATATCACTCATGCAGACAAGCGGCTCGGAAAATATTTGGTGCTTTACTTTAATTTATGACGTCGTTAGTGAAACAGCGTTTTGATGAATGTTACATATGATCATTAAAAAAAAACATCGAGCAGCGAATTTTGTTTACATAAAGAAAAAGCACAGATCTTAATTTCTGTCTTTGTGATTGTTTTGGAGTGAAAGTGTTTTTTTTGTTTCTAGTATCATCCACCGACCGAGTGAAAGGACACAAACACAAACACACACAAACGCACACACACACACACACTCACACACACACACACACACACACACACAGACACACACACACACACACACACACACACACACACACACACACACACACACACACACAGATCCAGCAAGCCTGACCGAACAAGTGGGGGGGGGGAGTCAGAGTGCGTTACCTCCGCATGAGGCTCCATGTCTGGGGAAGAGGAGCAGGACGACCGCCTCTGGGGAACCAGACCGACGGGAGAAAACCTGGGCATGAAACCAGAAGAGTACAAGTCGCTGTGCCCCGTGAAACATCTGTGGAGACCTGCCACCATGTCAGATGAGGCGCCGACCAAGGAGTCCACGCATGGTGAAGACGGAGGGGAGAGGAGGGAAGGAAGGACGAGCTGGACACAAGGGAGACAACGGAGAGAGGGAAGCGCTTCGGACAGCTGGGTCTGAATGTCCCGGGGAAGACTGAGGTCTAATTCTGGACCAGGGGGGTGAGAGGCCTGTGGCATTCACAGGCAGAGAGGAGGGGGGGGAGTCAGGGCCAGACAAACCTTATATGTTTGTGTGGTGGCGAGAGGAAACACAAGAAGCTCTTTATCATCATCATCATCATCATCCACAGTCGGAACATCAGGAGGAGGCGGCGTCGTCCGCACGTGGAGAAGAGAAAACAAAGGAGGAGGAAGCACCGTCCTGAAAAACACGAGGGTCAGAACATCAGTGATCTCCAGATACACACACACACACACAAACACATGCACACACACACACACAAGCGCACGCACGCACGCACACACACACACACACACACACACACACACACACACACACACACACACACACACACACACACACGTGTGAATTAAGTTTGTTCAACTTACAGTTAACAAGTTAAGAAGTTAAAACAATCAAAAACTTTGACTTCAAAAAACGCTGAGTGTTCGTTATGAGAATCCAACCTGAAGAAACAAAACCACAAATACACACATAAAACACCACAGTTGGCAAAATTAAGATGCATATTTCATGCATGATAACTACATCGTTATCGTTAAATATAGCATAAACAATATCACAGTGACACAAACACAAAATAGACTAAACAGATGTTCAGCGTTGTTGTGTTTAATGCAGCGTTGATATTTACACACAAACAAACTGCCCACATCATCCAGCAACAGATGATGTCGTACGGACAAGGAGATCCCTGCAGAAACACTGTACGGTGCTGGTGAGTGAAGACGAGGCCGCAAAATCAAACTGTTGACAACAACAAGGACCGCCAGTTAAAATAACGCGTAGACAAGTGCAGCTTTAAGAGTTCGTCAGGCCGACTGTTGGACACGTTCCAGTTTCGTTGGGTCAAACTATTTATAGACGCACTGAGTCTCTCCTCCTCCCGGAGATGAGTTTACACGCAGCCTTTAAAAGTGAAATGCTTTTTATCAGGTTTGGAAACATTTTTTAAAAATGTGTTTAAAAAATAAAAATAACAACAAACGGGCTCAGAGACAGAATCCGGTGTAAGTTCAGTTCCACTGTCCCACAGGACGTCGCCTGTCAAGTCAAAGACGTGCAGGGTTCAAAAAAAAAATATGAAAGATACAGAGAAGAGAAAATCCCAGAGATTATTTTGCACGTGTTGATGCTGAGATCTGCAGGATTTAACTTTCCCCTCAGTCCACAACAAGTTTGTTTGTAAATATAACTCGAGTCAGAATTTGGAAACTTCCCAGAGATATAATTCTGACTTCCTCACTAATAATACATGCAGTTATATAACTGGTGCTGTCGCCGCGGGTTACTGAGAAGAGCTCAGATATTAATAGTTTACAACTACTGAAGATGCTGACACACATTCTGTATGACACTGTGTGGTTAGTCTCTCCACAGCCGTGTGCATTTATATATATATATATATATATATATATATATATATATATATATATACCTCAGAGGTATATATAAGCTCTCAGATCGAAAGTGCAACATTTATAACAACTGATGAATTTATTCCTCTGGTTGTTCACGACGATGGAAAATAATACTTTTAAAAACTTGCAAGAAGAATACAACAGAAATATCGATTTTAAATAAATCATCCAGATAAAGATTCAGACTTTCACCTCAAGTAACTTTTATTTTGAAATCGTCATCCCGAGCAACTCGTACAGGCCAAGCAGAGAAACTTTACAGTCGTCACGTTAGTAAAAAATATCACCTTGTCCACTTTCTCAAAACATTTCAGTTGTGTTAAAAAAAACAACCACACCCTCAAATGCAGAGTTATTGTTTCAACATTAATTCTCTGGCATGAATGATCTTTAACCCCGACAGAACTGAAGCTTCATCAAACGACCACACTGGGGTTTTATACGTTTTCCCTCATTTTCGAGATTTTAGAATCCAAATTCGATGCAATGACAATTATTCAAATTATAATTTTTTTTGGTTTACATTTACAGGCTCATTTCTCCTTCTGGTCCCTGTATATTAATGATGAGGCGTCAATAAAATCTTCCTTGAAGTTATAGATGTCTGCTACATACCGACACTGCACAGCAGTTTGATATCTGTTTGAATATTACACCCGTCTCCTAACATCCGACAGCAGGAACTGGTGGAGAGAAAACTTCTTAAAGGCATCATCATCATCAAGTCTGGGATATTTCAAATACTGTCGCGAGTACGACGGAGGAGACTCTGTTCAGACGTGGTGTGAACATCCGTCCTGAGAAGAGAAGTTACTATTCCTTCCTGAGGATAATTCAGGTTGCGGCCACAGGGTCTTTTGCGTGTACTCGAGTTACTCGCTACAAACAACGCGAGTAGAAACAACCCGCGAATATTCACCCGTTCTTCGTCAGGACGTGGACGTCAGTGAGTCTCACTGCTAGTTGTGTTTCTTGATATTGTGTCGCGTGAATATTTTTCGCTGGCGTTCAAATATTTCGGCTCCAGAGAGTTTCAAGTCGCCCAGCGGCAGATACGTGAACGTCTACTCACGTCTTTGTATTCAATCTTATCGCGCGGAAAACTTAGCTTCGCGTTTGGTGTGAGGGGGTAAAACACACTGTCGGGTTCAATTGTGCTGCTGGACTCCACAAGTCAACGTGAGGAAAAGAAAACGAAAGCTCTAATCAGGTTTCTGTTGTCAGATGACTCCACTGCTCAAAGTCAAATTGATAAATTATATTTCTTTGTCTACTAGCAAAACTCAAAGATTCATCTTCAAGCACTGTATTTCCAACACATGGTAAGAACCCACGTCACCACCAACCAGTGAAAAGAACTTTCAAGTGTTGACAGTCGAGCAGCAGAGACGTCGGCTGATCTCCTGATCGTCTTTTCGTTTCCACACAAACACACTAGAGTCTACGAGGCCGAGAACGAGTCGACTAACCACCGAACCAACAACTGTGTTAAACCTGTTAACGACACCAGAGAAGTCACAGTGTTGTCTGATTAATTAACCATCGCCTCAACTCCAGATCTCAGTATTTGTGTTAAATATGATCTACAGCCTTTGTATTCACAGTTTAGGTTTTGGACCCGAGGCCAGTGAGGATCAACGTGTGCAGGACGTTCGCACTGCAACAAGATTCTGACGAGCGGCGTCGTCTAGATTCAGTGACACGCAGAAACGATGTCCGCACGATTTTTTTTCGGTCAATTGTCATGTCTGGAAACAGGTCGAGTCTAGAGCTGCAACAGTGAATCGATTAGTAATCGATTACTAAATTAATCGCCAGCTATTTGATAATCGATTAATCGGTTCAAGTAGTTTTTATGAGAAAAAAAAAAAAAAGGTCCAAATTCTGACAGTGACAGTGAACTTAAAATGTGTGTGGAAAAAAAAACCCATCATCTTGGGATTTGGGAAACACCATCTCAATTTTTCACCATTTTTCATGAACCAAACAACTAATCGATTAATCGAGAATATAATCGACAGATTTATCGCTAACGAAAATAATCGTCGGTTGCAGCCCTCGAGTCACAACACTCGTTACGTTAACGGCAGAACAAATGTGATGGTGCATCTATCAGGCAGGTCGATTGTAACAAATGTCGTCAACATATTTTATTGCTAATGTGAGTTTTGCACACGTCTCCTGCAAAGCTCCAGTTTCAACCAGATCAATTTTCATACCGTGAAGTGACGAACGAGCAGCTTTAGTAAAGAACAAATTCCACCGAGAATGATCATGTACATCATTTAAACTAAACACTGTTGTGGTCAATCTGAGTGTTTTATATTCGGAGGACTATTCTAAGACTTTGTTTAGATTTGAGCACTGACGTAAAGTCCAATGTCGACAGCGGTTCCTCCGTAAAGAGCCACTTCCTGCTCAGTGTGAGACCTAACGTCAGAGTCCAACCCCTCATCCCGAGCGAGCGTTTCACAGATACTAGACGTGAGAGGATGCGAGTGAGACCCTGAGCGGCTCCTCAGAGCGAGGCGAAGTGCTGTGGCAGCAGACTCTGGGTGAGGCCGGGCTGGGGGCTCGCGCAGGCGCTGCTGCTGACGCTGGAGCCGGGACTCGGGGACACGGGGAGACTGGAGACCGACGCCACTTCCCTGTCCGACACGTCGTCGCCGTCGCCGCCGTCGTCGTCTCTGTCGGCGGCGCCGGCGTGGTGACGGGAGCGCTGATGAAGGCTGACCACCACCCTGAGGAACAGGACAAAAGGAAATGATTATTTCTCGGAGATCTGTGATATTATGTTTATATATAAGTTTTAACAGGTTTTTCTAGAATAAAAAAAAAACTTACTATTTATTTTGTGAATCTGTCCAACACTGTAGTTTCCTTTATTTCACATTCACGGATGATCCCAAGAATAATTAATACACAAAGACTGGCATTTAATTCAATATTAAAAAATTACAGTTATGCACATTTTGCACATATATAATAATCTGTATTTTATGGATGAATCTGGATTAAAGCACAAATACAAAAACAGTCTGTATGTCTCTGACATATTCCACATACGTCCATATTTTATCATATATTCTGACTGTGAATAATAATTTATATCTTTTTAATTATTTATTTCTGATTCCGTTTCTTTTTATTTCATGCTTCCCCTCGCCCTACATCTTTTTTTCTCCTGCAAATTTGAATTTCCCAGATTATTATTGATCCTTCAATTATTATATAAATTATGTTATATTATCTAGAGTCATATAATATTACATTTTGCACTGGAATATTACTTGTATTGGTTAATGTAGGTTTAACATTTTTTTCCCGCATGTGTTCAGTGCACCTGTGACACCTGACTTTATTGCTATGGTGTGTGTGAGTGTGTGAGTGTGAGTGTGAGTGTGTGTGTGTGTGTGTGTGTGTGTGTGTGTGTGTACCTGGATCGGCTGACGATCTCTTGTCCGTGAGGCTCGAACCTGGAGATGTAGCTGCACTTGGACCACTGGACAAACGACCACAAACAGATTCAACATGTCAGAACCAGTAGCCTATGATTTTATGATTATCTATAAAAAAATCCCTTTCTATATTCATGCAACCGACTTAATTTTACTCACGATGTGAGCAGGGTCACTGGTTCCCAGGTGGACGCCTTTCTGACAGAGAGTCTGCAGCAGACTGATCCCTGAGAGAGAATCAAAAACATCAGGGTTAACTGAGGTGAGGGGGAGGAGCTTGTGTTTCCTGTGTGTTTCCTATGACGTGCACACACACAGACACACACACGGACACAAACACGGGGACACACACACACAGACACACACACACTAACCCTTGGTCCTGTTGCTCCAGTACTTCTGCTCCCACTGGTCCATCAGGACGTTGCGGTATCTGGGACTCTCGAAGAACCGCAGGTAGCGGGACGACAACGGCGACGGGAACACTCGCTCGAACTTCCCGCGGCGGGTCATCTCGTCCTCGCTCTCGGCCAACACACGGACGTCGTCCGGGGTCAAGACCTCCAACACAGAGGAGAGGAAGTCCTGACGGAGGAGGGGGGAAACGGATCAGTGGTTCAGTTCACATTGGATAATTTATTTTGATTATTAAATGTGTGTTTGTGTGTGTGTGTGTGTGCGTGTGTGTGTGTGTGTTTACCTGGTCGGCGTAGCGCTGTGTGAGGTAAAACACCCGTTTGACCTTTTCATCGGCAGACAGATCTGGTTTGCTTCTCTCCCTGCTCCCTCCACACAAACTTCAGACACACACACACACACACACACACACACACACACACACACACACACACACACACACACACACACACACACACACACACACACACACACACACACACACACACACACACACACACACACACACACACACACACAAAGAGAGAGACATAAGTGTTGATTCAATGATGAGGTAAAGTTTTTCCAAAATAATTCAGTTCCAAGTTGTAGTGTAGGTGTAGATCCCTACCGACGCTGTGAGGTGTAGTGCCTCCTCCCTACCTGCTGCTGGAGCTAGAGGGGCTGCTGCTGCTACTGCTGCAGGGAGTGACCACGTCGTCTGTCTGCGGAATACGAAAGCCGGCCAGGTTCAGCAGGTCTCGGATCATCTGTCCCTTGATGGTAACGTCCAGCGCCGTGTTGGAGTGGAGGCTGAACCAGAAACATAACAAGTTACATGATGTAGTTTGAAAACCTGCACTGTGTGTGTGTGTGTGTGTGTGTGTGTGTGCGTGCGTGTGTGTGTGTGTGTGTGAGTGAGTGAGTGAGTGAGTGAGTGAGTGAGTGAGTGAGTGAGTGAGTGAGTGAGTGAGTGAGAGAGAGAGACCTGGGTGATATGTTGACCTCGAGGATCCAGGGCTTGAGGTTCTCGTCCAGCATGATGTCGAAGCCGAACAGCTCGTGGCAGCTGTACGGAGTGCGGACGTGCATCTTCAGCAGACTGTTGACGTACGGCTCCGACCTGAGGACGAAGACGGACCTTCTTACTTCATCATCATCACTATTTCATCACCCGGTCGGCCGCCACTTCCTTTCATGCAAAATGCAAAACTGAGACGATTCATCATGTTTCTTCCCTTAGGCCGGACCGGACGCCCTGCTGTGAACTCGCTTCATGCTTAAATCAGGGAAAAGCTCGAGTGGACAAAATAAACTTTTCAATGCGACGGGCTCGGTCACGTTCTCATGGTGTCTATTCCCAGTGAGGTTCTCCAGGTGATTTGTTTTTTACGGTTGTTTTCTGCTTTGGACAGTAGCCGGGCTGCTAACGCTGCCGCTAGCTAATGCTAGGAGCCAGAAAAAAGAAGAAGTAGAAGCTTCAGTGAACAAACTTCTATCTTCTTCCTACATTATCTCCAAAGTGGTGTTGACAACTTCATCAGGAGCTCTGAGGGAAAGTACTTGCGTCCTTACCGACGTCTTTACGACCGCGACCAAGCAGTCATACCACCTGGAACCACTAGGGGGCAGCAAAGTTGTCTGCTGCCTCTTTAATGGCTCTGTTTGAAGGGGTTTTTAGAGGAACGTTACAAAAGGTTTTGGACATTCAAAATTGATTTTTTGTTTTTGTTTTTGTTTTAGAGTCACTGAAAATACCTTAGAAACACTTTTCAACAGTGACAGAAAAAACTATCTATAGTAGTTTGAGTCATTTAGGTACGAAGGAAGGATGGGATGTAAAAGCTACAACTTCAAAACTGATTTCATTGCAATATTTTTGAGCAGTTTACAAAAATAAAACAAAGTCAGGGTCGACCTCCAGTGAGTGTAAACTTACGCGATGATGGTTTTGACCACAATGTCTTTAATCTTCTCCCATATCAGAGTGGTGTTGATGCCCCTCAAATTCAGGTACATCCACAAGGCCTTCAACGCCCTAAAGAACATGACAACACTGTTAGTGGGGGAGTTGGTGAAACCATGAGCAGAGAAAGACGACACGACACACAGTACATTGGTCACAAAGAGCAGAATTTTTTGTTGTTGCTTTACTTTAACTCTTTGGCAGGAGCCAAATAAACAGAATCCAACAATTCTTCATTTAATCTTCTTTTTCTTCCCTCACTCAAAGTTTCAAACACTTCTCATACCAAGTGTTGATCTGGCTGCATTCAGTGAGTCTCCTCTATCTAAGATGTATCAAGCTAAAGTGAAGTTAGATAGATAAAGGAAACACTTCCTGTTACCATTTGTGTCCCTGACAGGCCTTGTCGTCACTGTTCGTCTGGTATTCAGAGTTCTTCTTGTTGACGCTGTAGTTGGTCAGGTGCATGAACTTGTTACCCAGAGTCTTCATGGAAGACGAATACCTAAAGAAGAAAAAAGACAGGTGTGTTACCTCAGGTGAGGTCATTTGCATTCTCTTGACGTAGTCTTTGTCGCGGTGGAAAACTGACTTGCAGCTGGCGAAGCGGACCAGCCCGTCGGTGTAGATGTAAATCTTGAGCGGGTCGTAGGACGTCACGTAGACGTAGATCCTCAGGTCGAACTTGTTGCCGCTGATGAGGTAGGGCTTGTGAAGGTACCTGCAGGAACACAACCGGGAACATGAGTGAAGAGTAATGTGAAGTCAGGTCCCGGAGAATGTGTATGATGTGGACTAGTGTGCTTACCTCTGGACCAGAAGTGGTCTCTTACGTGGCAACTGGCTCCATTTGTGGATGACCTGGATCCCGGTTCCTCGGGCTGACGCAGGCTTTCAGAACCGGTGGGATGAAAAGACAGTGTTAAAAATAAGAAGACTAAACAGTCATCATGATCACAAAATTCAAAACACAAGCTGACAATTTATCTGTTTTGTAAATTTCCCTTCACATATTTATTATAGTTAAAAATAAACTGATAAAATTGATAATTTGTTGTCAGACACGTACAGGTTTGATGATCCACTTCTGCCGGGAGCCCCCATCGTCCCAGGCCTTGCGGAGATGCTTGATGTCCTGGGGGAGGATGAAGGTTCGGGGGAAGAAGCTGAACTCCTGCTTCCCGAAGCGACTGCGCATCTTGGAGAGGTTCCTCCACAGACGGTCCTTCCTGCCGATCTGAAAGGTTCCTGGGAAGTGGTTCAGCTGGGACACGAACACACACACAAAAATAATTTAATCGAAAGGATCTTTTGATTCTCACGCTGGGATGATTTTGTGTTCTCACCTTCTGGTGCTCTTCAAGGGCCTTGAAGCCCGGAGACTTCATGTGATGTCCCCAGCAGCCGAGCCAGTCGTGGCTTTCTACACCAACAACAGACAAACATCGCACATTTCTCTTGACTTTGGTTTTAACATGTCTATGATTATAACGGTTTCTGAAAATCAGTGCAGCGACGTTCTCTTACTCTTGGTGACTTTGAAGTGCGACCTGGCAATGGTGTTCTTGACCACATTCGGAGTGACGGTGCTCATCTTCCATTTCAACAGTCGTCTTTGTTCCGCAGGCAGCAGCTCCACTGCAGAGCGCAACACACACAAACGTATTACATAGGACATAACCTTATTTTATACTAATAATACTCACAGGCAGCAGACATAACCCTAACCCTACTGAAGAGATATAACAGTGAAATTATTTAGTACATTAATAAAAAACATTTCAACATTATCTTCAATAAAATATGATTTACAGCCAAAATAGGAATTTTAGTTTTTTTCCAAAAAGGTGAAACAGGAATGAAAGTAGTTGGAATACGAATAAATGTGCAGAAGAAGACTGAACGTACAGTTTTAAGTTAAACAATCACTTCGTTCATCACAAACATTTAAAACACAGCAACATCTTTGTGTCGTCTGAGCAAATTCTTTTTATCAGTTACTCAAGCTGAATATCTAATATTTGGCGCAGAGTGTTTAACGCAACAGATTTCCGCGTCCTGACCTTTCTCCCTGGCGGTGCTGAAGTAGAGCGTCGGGGGGATGAGGGGGAACAAACTGGGAACCAGCGCCGGTCGCTCTTCTGGCACATCTTCTGCCTCCAGTGACATCGGCTCCTCGACACTGAGGAGGAGGAAGACAAGAAGTAGAGATTAGAGACAAACGATGACCTTTGACATCGAACGGGAGCGAACCTATCGCTGCATTTCAACCGAACTGCCAGAATCGCATCACGTAGCTTTTCACAAACAACACAAAACCAAATCTAAAGAGCACCAATATCACACAAATAATTCAAATGAAAACACTCACGTGACAGTCATATAGGAAGGAAGGAACAAATGGCTAAAAGGTTGGACGAGCGAGGAGGGGATGATTAAAAAAACCTTCTCCCAGATCTTTTCCCTCAAATAAAATCCTTCCACCACCGACAGGTATGTAAAGGCATTACAGCCGGACCGGGCCAACTAATCTCTATACTGTACATACAGGAGCTATAGCTGTCAGGAGGTGGAGGTGGAGGTGTATGTAAATGACAAACATAAACAAATCAGCAGGTTGGGGTCAAAAACAACAAAAAGAGACGAGCGTGTGAATAGCCGAATCCAGAGCAGAGAATCCGCTCAGAGTCTCTGGTGGCGAGTTCTACTGTCGACGCCATCACAGCAGCGGCGGTGTGCGGGGAACAATGCGACACACAAAAGCGGCCGAGCTTTCCACCGCGCTCTGCTGCTTTCGGGCCCTTCGAACAATGAGACCAGAGAGACACAGAGATTCCACAGGAACCGACGGCTTTCAGAGGCCGACTGGGAAAACGAGGGCTTCCGTGTCGAGGACGGTGACATGTTGAGGGAGTGGTGTGTAGGAATATACTTCATGAACTCATACGAAAGTTGGATTTAATATAGAACCACCTGCTCTGTGAGGGTTTTCTATTAGAACAGCGATAGAACACAATGTTCCCAGATACCTTCGCTTCCCCACATTGTCTAAATGTTCGTAGTTTTCTTAACATGAGATCAGAAATAAATTATTAGGTTATAAAGTGAGTCTCACCCGATGATGGATGTTGTAGATGAGGTGCCGTTGACGGACGAACAGTCGGAATCATCTGAAGACAATGGAGATAAAAAAAAAAAACTAGGATAAATTTTTTTACTCAATTAACAAGTGTCTACAGGAATTTCGGGCAAATTTAATCCCGATTCCTTCCCCCAGAGAATCAGAGGAGAAATCTGGTCCTGAACTTGGGTCGGTACCGATGTTCTGTTTGGCCCAGATTATCTGGTCGAGTGAGGGATTTACAGAGTCGTTCTGAAACCTCCAGAACTGCTTGCAGAATCATCACAACTGCCCCGATAATTATGAAACATGTTTGATTTTGAGGACGCAACTTGATTTCTAGTCTTCTCACCGTCGTCACTACAGACGTTCTCCAGCTCGTCGGGCAGCTCCTCCTCAGCTCCGTCCACCTGCATCAAACTCTCCGGCCTGGAAACAATGAACAAAAAAAGTTGAAATACTCAGAATGACAATATGAAGGGTCAATAAAAAAAAAGAGGAACTGCATAGATTGACTGAGAAGCAATCGTCCATTTCTCACCCCGACAGCTGAGTCTCCTCCGTCGGCGAGGACGAGGAGGAAGACGATGGGGAGGGGCAGGACGTGGAGACGGGCTGGCCCTGCCTGGTGAGCTGGATAGCGGAGATCTGAGTGGTCACGGAACCCACCAGGGTTCTTGCGGGACTGGAGACCACATCTACGAGAGATGGAACGGTCAGCACTTCCTCACAGCTGCTGGTCTCGTGTTCGCTACGTAGGAACCGAAAACCTAAAGTTTCCTTCGACAGCTTTCGTGCAAACTTAACAAACCAGCCATTCTGATTACCTGGGGCGACGTCCGGCGACGGGGGCTGCAGCTCCCGAGTGGCGCTGACACCGGCACCGAGCGCGGTTGTTGGCACGCGGCCATTCGAACAGGATCTGACCTCTAGAGGACCGATTCCCCTACACGTGGACGCGGCGCTTCCCGTCATGTACGGACTTTCCGGGGCCTGCTTATTACTTACATCTAGCGACACAACGGCACGGGGCTTTCTGTTCGCAGTTGCCGACATAACTGCTGCGGGACAACCTCTTATCAGCAACTGAATGTTTGGCTCAGTTATTCTTCTGCAACCGTTTTGCGTCTCGCTGCATTTTGTTGGTAGTTTAGCAGAGTGGCACCTCCTTCTTGATGTTGTTGTTGTTGTTGTTGTTGTTTCTCTTGATGTGCTTCTCATGACTAATCTGGCTCGATCAAGCCAGGTGGCATCGTTTCCCAACGCTGCCCCCTGACGTCCACTGAGAGTAAGGCTTAGAGGAGGCACTGATGGCAAAGAGGAACAGTCTCCGGCCTCGAGCTAGGGAGAAAAAACCAGGAAAGGTCAGATGTCGAAGAGGGAGCAAGTGGACTTGCATGAAATCTAACGTAACTGAGAAGGATTCTTCGGCTTAAAGCCCCAGTGTGTAATTTTAGTAATTTTTTCTGGCGGCATCTGGTGGTAAAGTTGCAAACCGCAACTAGATGAGTGACAGACAGGGGACACTTTATGGCGGCGCACTGCTGATTCCATTTCCAGTTTCGGCTGGCCGGTTACACACTGAAGCTTTAAGAAGCAAATGCAGTAACTGTCTCACTGAATGCAGATGTTCCGATACAAGTATCGGCAATACCACTGATACAGTGCCGAAAATGCCGGATTGGGTATCGGCGAGTTGACGAATGGGTGTACTTTAAAGTAATATCATCAGATTAAATACAATTTTCTTTTCTCTCGGATATCACTTCTTCTTCACCGCTCCGAAACAGCAGTTGCGCTGTACTGCGACTGGCAGGTACTGTTTTTAGAGCAGCGAAGAAGAAGTCATTTCCGGTAGTGTATCGTCAACCAGAGCTCGAAATAATGTCGGCAAATTTGTCAATATTTCACGCTGTATCGGATCAGTACTCGGGAAAGGAAAAATTATATTCTAAATGACCTCAAATCTAGTCAAGTACAGTTCACTAAAACAAGCACTGGATGTATTTAATGTTCAGAGATAAAACGTTGCTGCTGTGGCCTCCACACTGGGAAATATCAAACACTCACCATCAGCTTGTCCGTTTGCAGCAGAGTGGACTGTCCTCTGACGAACAGGTCTTGGCAGCAAACCGACAAATGTGGCTCCAGCGTCAACGGTGCGTCACCCGAGGCAGCACGGCGTCTGCCCACTGCTGAACCCTTGTCAGGTTGAGACGTCTGGAGCCCGTTGAGTAGTCGTGGCTGCGGGGTCGGAGACCCACCTGGCACAGCGGTGAATTGGCTCTGGGTGTTGTTGGCTTTATATCCGTCCCCATTCTCCCACAGAGAAGCCCCAGAGGGGGAGGCAACCGTGGTCTGCCTCAAAGACCAAACAGAAGAGGCAACGTTAGAGCAGCGAAGTTTGGCTTGGTCGCTTCGCCTGGACAGCTCCAGAGACGTGTGACCGAAAGGCACCTTCGTGGCCGCGACCGTCTTGGCATGTGCGCTCACAGAGGTCGTAGCGGTGGGACTATCTGCGTTAGAGCAAGCACTTGGATTCCCCCCACCCCAGGTGCAGGACTGGTTGGTGGGCATGGCACCGCCCAACAAAGACGTGGTTAATTCTGAAGGAGGTGAGTTTCACGGTAAAGGTCCCGGGTGGATTAACAGTCGAGTTAAAACCAAAAGGAGCCCGAGGTGGAGGAGCCCTCCCGGTCGACCTCGGAGATGTCAGCTCCAGCAGAATGGAGCTGTAAACTTTCTGTTGGCAGCTGTCGATGTAGGGCTACAAGTTCTTGGCAAACCCTGACCAACAGCACTCATAACTGCCACCGAGGACGCAACACCGTTAGGGACACCGTGACGTTTAGGTAGCAATACATGAGGCTCAGCCAGGCAGGCACGGAAAGGTTTAATTTTTATCCTGAGGCAATGCGGTTACCCCCCACTCACGAGTTTGACATAAGGCCTGAGGCTGGGTCAGGAAGTCTTCAGCCAGATCTTGGGGATGAAATGTCGAGTCTCAGGCTGCATCACACCGTACCTTGCCTTGGGGGAGGGAGCAGAACCCATTGAGTACTGCCGCCGCCGCTGTCAACATCCTCCTCCTCAGCTGCTTCCCAGGAGGCGATGAACTGTCAGCTTTCCCCGCTGAAACTGCACAGGAAGAGAATCAACGTCAGTCTGAGACGATCAAGTCTTCCAAGTGGTCAAGTGTCTGAGAAGTCACATTATTAAATACGTTTTCTAAAAACACCACACGCCAAAACGGCACTGAATCAGGGGCAACGGCACCAGTTGTTGATTCCTGTATGATTCATCTCTTCATCCAAAAACGCATCTTCAGTTCTTCTTCAGGTCCATTAATGAGGAAGCCTCTTGGATGAAGAGGCATCAACATCCAAGTCCAGTTGCTCCTGATTCAACACACTTTTGGATAACTATGACCTGGATGAATGGAAATCTCATGGACACAAAAAAAAGAAACACTGTACGTGATCTAGTTTTAACCACGTTTCAATTACATGTCTTTGTCATAAAGGTTTGATAACGACATCTTAGAATTGTACATATACATATATACACACATATACATATATACATGTATAGATACATACATATACGTGTATATACATATATACACACATATATACATATACATAAATATATATGTGTACATATACATATATACGTATATATACACATATATACATATATATATATACATATAAATACATATACATAATATATACATATATACATACATATACATATATACGTATATATACGTGTATAGATACATACATATATACATTTATATACATACATATACATATATACGTGTGTGTATATATATACATATATCGGCCAATGTATCGGTATCGAAAATCTTTTCCTCCCTAATATCAATTTCGGATTAGACTCTGATACAAACGTTAAAATGTAAGAACTATCATTATTATAAAGTTAATCAGTGCAATTAGTACATTGACTTAATGTTTGATAAAGATGGTGTTTTTAAAAAAAGGTATTTGAACACAACAGTCAAATTATTACTTATTGTTAAAAAGAAAAACTCAAGTTGATCTTGCTAGTTTTCTAGCCAACAGCTACGTCACTTGAAACTACCCTGAACACGGTTGGACTTCGTGGTGTGAGTTTGCCAACATATGCAACCGAGGGTCAAATATCATATTACTATTCTGACGTTTTTCTCGAACTAACCCGCGTCTCCTGGCGACTGTCACTGTCTCAGGAGGGGCCACTTCTCACGTGTGAGAGCCTCGGCTACACGCCGCTTAGCTTAGCTTAGCTTAGCTTAGCGTTAGCTTAGCGTTGTTAGCTGGCTAACTCCGACGAGCGAGTCTGTTGTGTGGGTTTTTGAATGACGACGCGAGCTCAGACACGTTTGACTCCTGAAGAGCAGCGTGTTGTCACGGACGTTACCTTCATTCTTTACCTGCTACAGTGACAGTTAGCCTAGCCGCTAGCTACCTCCGGATAGCGTTAGCTTCACAACAGCGACAACACCAAACACAAACGCTGACAACGGGTGTTTCCGGTCGACCGGTTCGCGTCAGCAATGAAACACAACCTTGTTTATCAAGTATTATTAAAAATAGATATACATAAATATATACATTTATATATAACAATAACCTACTGTTTCCCCGGTAACGTCCCGAGCATGTTTCGTTGCAGCTGCTACTCGTGAGAGTTTCTCACTTTTTGGCAAGAGGCTGGTTGAAAAGTGAGAGTGACACATCGCGGGCGAAGATCGTCTATCGGGCGCCCAGCGTTTTCCCCGTGGGCTCCTGGATCACAGCTCCGCCCACCGGTCAACTGCCGCCACTGCACCCACACTAAAGGATACTGTGCTGGTTATTAAATATTTTTCTTGTGATGTTTTTCACTCAACAAATATACTGTATATAACAATGTACGTAGTCATCGGGTCTGGAAAGTGAAAGCCTGTATTCCCTGGAATGACCAACAGGGGGTGACTCCAATGGTTGTTTCTACAGAAGTCTATGAGAAATTGACGTCTCTCTTGATTTATATCAACATTTTCCTGAGTAGTTTCAAGTCTTCTTTGATACAGCGTGATGTTTATTTTGGAAATTATAGTCCATTTAGAGTCAAAAAGATGATACAACAACATAAACATTGGGGTGTGGCTACATTGTGATTGACAGCTGGTACCGTCCAATGCGTGCAGGTGAGCTCTTAGACAGGCCACACCCACCGCTCCTCCAAATATGGTTTTGTATTTCATCCATTTTTCCATTAGATGATTGTGATGATGTTTGTTTCAGATTCATTTGATCCAAAGTCTACTTTTCTTTCTTGAGGACCAGAGACGCTTGTAGATCCCACATTTCACCACTAGAGGGCTCACTGGAGGAGAGGCCTGTGAAGACAGACCTGACTTTGCTCCTCTCCTTCCTCTCCTCTTGCTCCTGTGGTGCTCTTCTTTTTCCTCACCTCCTTATGTCCACCTTTCCTCTCATTTTCTTTCCTTCCTTCCTTCCATAATTTCCATCCACTCCTATTTCCTGCAAGTTTCTTCTCTTCATCTCTTCCCGCCTCTTCTCCCCATTTTCCTGTTTCCATTCCTTCCTACTTCTCTTCTCTCATTTCCTCTGCCTCAGTTTCCCATTACTTCCTCTCTCTCCTTCCCTTACTTTTTTCTTCCTTTTGTACTTTTCCTCTGCCGCTTTCCTATTTTCCTCCCCTCCTCCTTCTTCTCCTCTCTTCCTTCCTTTCCCACTTCCCCCTTTTCCTCCTTTTCTTCCATCCTTTCATGCTCGCCCCCTTTCCTCACTCCTCCTCTCATTTGGTTTTTCTCTTTTCCTCTCCTTTCCACTTCCTCCCTCTTTTCTATCCCTTCTCTCTTGCTTCCTCTTTTTTTTTCATCCCGACTACTCTCGCCCACTTTTTATCCTTCTCCCATCACTTCTAACCATTCTCTCCAAATCTCTTACCTCTTTCCTCTTCCTTCCTCATCCCTCCACATTTTCTTTTTACCTTTCTCATCCTCTCTTTTTCCTATTTCCTCTCCCTCTCCTCGAACCATTCCCTCTCTCTCTTCTCATCAATTCCACTCACTCTTTCCTCCCCTCTCCTCTCTTCATATCCTCCCTCCTTTGCCTCTGGCATGTCAGGGCTCGAGGAAGAGAGAGAGAGAGAGAGAGAGAGGGAGAGGGAGAGAGAGAGGGAGAGAGAGAGAGAGAGAGAGAGGGAGTCAGACAGATAAAGAGACGGGGGCGAGCAGACTGAAGCTGAGCAGTCAGTGGGTGGAGCAGCAGTTGCGGCGTCTGACCTCGTGGATGTGGATGTGATCCGATCTCAAGGGTCACTGGGAGCAAAGAGTCTTCAGGACAAAACTGGTTGTCCCCCCCCCCCCAAAAAAAAGAAAGAAGAGGAAAAACAAACAGGATCAGTCCTTTTTTCAGAAGCGTCTCTCTTTGATCAGGACGTGTCTTTTTAACTGCCGGATGATCTATCACCTTCTTAACCAACACAGAACCTGACGCCGCTCCAGAATAAATCAGCCCCCGGAGGGAGGAATAAAGAAGAGGTGGGAGGAAAAGTCAGAGCCTCTACAAAAGACAAGAAGAGAAGTTAAGTGGTTCCCTCGCAAAGTGTTGGATGTATCACCCTGCTCTGAAATCCAGAAGAAAAGAGGAATACAGAAGAAAGAGTGAGGAGAGCGGGGGTCTCACTGCAAGATCAACCCCCAGAGGATGTTGGGATCAGTTGCATCCACTCAGATGCAAAGAAAAGGAGGTGACAAAGTAAAGACAGGATAACTTTTTAAAATCCAGAAAAAGAAGGACGCTTTCCGTCGCACTGTAAATGAACAAAGATGTTGCATGAACTTCGCTCTCTCCAGTCCAGGTGAAGACGAGCGAGGGGAAGACATATCTGAAGAAGGAAAACAGCCTGTTTTGACTAAATTCTTCTGGAAGAGGGGAGAAGAAAACATCTGGACGCAGGAGGAGAAGGTGAAGAGTCACAAGTCAAGGACTTAAAAAGGAAACTGGAGGATTACGGGCGAACAGACAAATATCTGGAGAAGGAGTTGTATATCGGATGCACAGAGGAAAAGGAATAATCAAGTGGGAAGCGGCGAAGAAGACGAACCAAGAGGAAACGAAAGAGTAAAGAGCAGAACAAGGACCAATCGAAGGAGCAGAGAGAATCTAAGGAACTAGAGTAAAAACAAAAAGAACAGGAAAAATTAAAACAGAAGATCAGAACAAGCAGAACTCCGGTGTGAACATGAGGCTCCTGCTGCTCCTCGCCGCTCCCCTCAGCGTCCTCGTCCTCCGCGCGTCGGCGGTGGCGTCGGCGGGCGGCGTGTCCCCGGGCCGGCTGGAGCGCTGGGTCCGCTCGGGCCTCCAGTCGCTGCAGTGGGACCAGCTGGACCGGTGCCTGCGCATGTCGTCCCTGTCCGAGGCCGAGTGCCGGCGGCTCGCCCACCTCCCGCTGTCCGCCGTGGCCGTCTACGCGTCGGAGCCACGAGCCGCCGCCGCAGGTACGGAGGGCAAAGGTCATGCATCAAAAAAAAATCTAATTCTGTGGGAGAGTTTTGTAAAGTTAGTGCCACTTGATATGGAGGAAAAAAACAGCCAATACTGTATGTGAATTCATGACTACTAAGAAAATACAGAATACCAATAAAATAAATATATATAATAATCACTTTCATAATGAAGAAATGAAAAGGAGATACAGGTAATATTTTAGGGTTAGGGTATTAATTTTCCTCCAACTTCAAAACAACAGATGAAAGAGTTTACAATTAGTTTTTTTTAAAGACAGATCATCATTTGTGTGCCTTAGTTTGAATATTAATAATTAATATAAACGTAATAAATGACCAGATTGGGTCAAAAAAAATGTCAAGATGTATTCAAAACCAAAATCTTAAAAACCTGAACATGTATTAAATCATTTGTTGATGATAATATGGAAATCACTTATTTTATATCAATTTACCTATTTTACAGATTTGATTCAATTTGACGTAATGGTGACTATGATGCGATTAAAGGGATTATTTGTCCTTTATATGGGGATTTAAATCTCTATGATTCCTGTAGACATTGTAGACACAGTACAAATATTATAAATTATAATATTGAATTAATAATTTAAAGTTACACTTTTTTTTCTAATACTGTAATATCTCTATTAAATTAATAATTCAACTTGCATAGTTTGTTTTCCCATTAAGAGTCTGTTCTTCCAACACCCTCCAGGTACACCAGACAAAGTTTTGGCCATCCTGCCAGACTCCTCCGGTGGCTCGATGAACTCCAAACCGCGGGGAGGAGCTTACGGCGTCAGCCAGGCGCTGAACGGAGGGGAGGCCCCCCCCAGACACCAGCAGGCTTCCCCCAGCTCCATGGCCCACGACGCCGTGCTGGTGCTGGATCCGAGCCCCGGGGAAAACTTTGGACACCCGGTGGTCCTCTTCTACGTGGACGTGAACGTGACAAAGAAGAGGTGCTCCCAGCTGGATGGCATTTACCTGGGTGAGTCTCTCAGTGCAACTGTCCTTACGTTGCGTTTAACTCATGACTATTTTGTCTATTACTAATGGCGCGATGGAGCTTTGAACTTGCAGTACAAGCTGTAGTAATTGTAGAAGTACTAAAATATTAATTGTAGTGATAGCTGGTTGTGGCAATTGCAGATAGAAGACACCTGCAAAGGTCATAGTAATGTTAATCATTTATGGTGTTCCACAGGGGTCTATTCTTGGTCCTAATAATTATTTTCCCTAATCTGTTCTTCATTGTCCATTTTTATCTAGATGATATAACTATATATGTTCCAGCCTTCCCAATTATGACTCCTTCATCACAGACTTGTTTTGAAAGCAGATTAAACTCATCACTATTCCAGCCACTAAAACTTCGAATGGTATACCCTTTACTGAGTCATGCAACTCAAGCTTGACAGCAAACTGACATTCAGGATTCTTAACATTTACTTATCAGTTAAAGCTTCCAAACTACTTCACATCTCATACTTAAATCTGGGAACAACAGTATAGATGATTCAATAAGAGTCTCAATCCTAAAGAGGCTACCCAGTGAAATTAAGTTAAAGTAAATGTCATGAAAAAAGTGAAATCATTGCGTGATAGTGGGAACGTGGAGCTGGGTGACGGTTGCCTTCCAGCTTGAACTTATGCTAAAAGCTTCAGTGCTTTTTTGGCCTGATTGTACGACGGGGTTTTTTTATATGTGTAAAAGTTTACCTTTAACTGGAGCAGAGGAGACAGGAGGAGGTTGAATGTGCGTGGTCTCGCCTTTTTATAGCTCATTGGCTGATGACGTCTTCCTGCTCAGACGTTCGACCCAACTACCTCTTCAGCACTTTGTGTGTGTGTGTGTGTGTTTGCATTTTCTATTCATGTTAACCTACTTGAGTTTTGATTTAAAGTAAGGACACTTGCAAGGTGAGAATATGTTTGTGGTTGTTCATTACTTCCTCTTTTGGTGTCAGCATTAGGTTTAGAATTACTATGAATATGAAAACTTAGAAAATTTATACCCAAATTTGAATTTCCTTTTAAGATGTTAAAGAACAAGTTGTCTTTCCATTCACACTGCTCTGTTTTCCAAGTCAAGTATTAGCAGCTGTGTTGAGAAATGTCTCATCATGAAAATACTGTAAGTCACCACAGACACGTATTTTGTGATACTTCGAAGGCAAAGTGAGATTATTTTGATCATTTCTGAAAGGGTTGTTTCTAAAATAAAAACTCCACTTTTGGCGGCGGCGGCAAACACCCACTTTACCGTGGATAAAAGGCCAAACGGACGAGCGTTTCCAAAGTGCTCTACTCGTGTAGAAACGGTCCGAGGGGACAGGAAGTGGATGTATTCTGCGTGGTCGGTCCTCTCATGCTCCGAAAAAAGTCGCGTGTGTCAAAGTGGAGAGTTGCTCACCTCCCGCTGCGAGAGAGGTTGGGGCCAGATGTTGAGGTGAATTTGGCTTTGTGTGACACGAACACACACCTGTCAATTATTCATACGCACACACACACTTACGGAGCACTGCGGCCCCCGCTGAGTCCCGTAGATGGAGTTTGACCAGCGTCTTTTGGAGCAGAACTTTCTTTAGACCTTATTTAACCCTGAGAGGACAGGGGAGTAAGGGAGTAGGAGAGGAACAAAAGAAGGAGGAGGAGGAGGAAGAGAGAGGGAGGTTTGGAACACAGAGGAGAAGAAGCTGTGAAGAAAAGAGAGGAGAGGATGTGAGGGGATGAACTGAAAGCTCAGGGAGAGAACAGGATGAATGGCAGAGGGCAAAGGAGGTCAATTAGAGGAGCAACGGACATTGATGGAGATCGTTTTACGTTGGTGAATCTCGAGCTAATAAATCTAATGTCAACGTTACATTTTTACAAACTTAGTTTTGACCTTTTCAGCAGAGATCTCCCACTGATCTGCATCGGACGCCTTCCTTCTCAATCTGGTGTTGCTCTCCGCTCTCCTCAGGCGACGAGTGTCTGACCCTGGCGTTGAAGGGCCGCTGTCAGAACCAGCTGAAGCGTCGGCTGGCCGGGCCAGAGAGGCTCATGGGTAACGGACACGGCCGGCTGGCGGTCGGGGCGCTGCGCGGCGGCACCATCGGCACCGGGGGCGGCGGCGGCGGCAGTGGCGGCCGCCTGGTGGAGCGGGCCGTCGGCGGGCTCTGCGAGGTCCACTTCCTCCCGCTGGTGGTCGGGGTCGGGGACGGCAACCGGACGCAGAGACTCCGATGTGTGGGTGAGTCGTACCTCAAATACCTTCATCGGGGTAAAGACAGTGATGAAGTTGACCAACTGTTAAGACATCAGAAGATCAAAAATCGGTGTCGTTCATTGAGGATCTTCCCAGATGTTTTGGCGATCCACCCAGGATTGGTCAAAACTCGACATTTCAGTTTTAATACCACAAATGTCATTGGTGGTGCCTGATGAAGGGTCAGAGAATAACCGAAGCCATTATCCCACATATTGACAGCATCCGTTTCATGCTTGTCTCTGAAAGATCTGAGTGTAGAAAGAAAAGCAACCTACCGTGCCGTCAAACAGCCGTAGTTGCTGAAACAATCCACCTGCGTTTTATAGGTTGAGTGGCATCCTGCCTCGCTCTTCATAGTCGGAGGCTTTCCGAGTTAATTTCATGCGTCTGCCAAGACCACCCACCACCCGCAGCCTCTGCCAGCAACCTGGGGAGTCGTGAGAAGAGAAGGTATCTCGCTGTTGTGCCAACCACAGACAATCCTGTGGGATAAAAAACTAAATCCCACCTCCGGCGCGATGCAAGTATGTGGAGATTACGTTCTCCCCTTCAATCGCTGATTGTTTTCCAATTTACAGTTAAACTGGGAGGTGAGCGTGCGAGCTCACACTTGATTCGTTTCCCAAGACGAGCACCTGTGCATTTTTCTGTGAATTTCTCCATTTCCTGAACTCTTCCTCGCCTCCTCCTCCTCCGACGACAGACCACGCCGAGTTTGCGAGGTGCCCCCAGCCGCTGCCCATGGCCTCGGCCAGTCTGCCCGTCTCCAGCTGTGAGCTGAACAAAAACACCAGGCGCTGCCACCAGCAGCCGCTGGCCACTCACCTGTCCTGCCGGCTCTACCAGACCTGTGACCACGCCGTGCTCATCTCAGGTACGAGCGCGCCTTTGCGATTCTAGAAGCAGTCGTCAACGCCCCGTTGAGACGCAACCACGACAGGGTCCTAGTTCTAAATTAAGTTTGAGTGAAATCTTCACCCGACCCAAAAGGTCCACGCGCTTGGGATAGCAAGGCTGCGCTCCATTGTACCTCGGAGCTCGGATGTCTGGGGGCTGATGTGATAAATTCAGAGTTCCGAGATCATATTGGAACGATGAACCCAAGTTCCGGTAGTATAATGGAACCCAAGGCAACTTATACGTAGAGGAAGCTTTCCCATTCACAACTGTCAGTCGGCGTTATGTCTTTAAGCCATGACCACGGTTCGTTCTATGACCTAACCATAGCATTGTCACATCATAAAAGGTTCAGTAATTCATTTTTTTTAACGCTGATGCGGTGTGTCTGCGTGCGTGCAGGTGGCTGGCAGCAGCAGATGACGTTCCAGCGTCACGTTCAGAATCTCCAGAGGTTCTACAGGATGCTCCGGAACAACGGCCTCCACAAAGATCACATCAAGACCTTCTTTGCCGGCAGTGGACAACTTCCTGGTACGACAGTGTTGCTCTCCGAGACCAAAAACACTAGATGGATTCGGAGAATCTGTTTACGGAAAAATTGCCAATACTCCAGTGTAATTCAATCAAGAAAGTATTTTAAGGTACAAAAACACAAAATGTACTTGGTCTTCAACTGAGATTCTCACTCCCTCCCGCAGAGGACGTGGAGGGCGTGTACTCGGCGACGGAGAAGGCGGTGATCCGTAACCACGTGTCGTACGTCTGCAGGAAGCAGCACTGCGCCGACACGCTGGTCCTCTACCTGAACTCGCCGACGCGCAACGACGGCACCATGCTGCTGTGGGACGCCAACATCAACGGCATCGTAAGACACACACACACACACACACACACAGTTCATACTGTATAATGATCGGACAGAGGGGTTTAGTGAAAACCTCCTCTACCCCCCTCCCTCTCTCTCCAGGCCGACCTGAAGGAGCGCTACTCGGTCAACGAGCTGCTGGCCGACCTGGCGGCCTGCAGGGCCACGCGCGTCCTGCTCTTCGTGGACCAGAGCTACAGCGGCGTCCTGTCCAAGCGGCTGCGCGGGTCCCAGAAACACCTCAACGTGGTGCTGATCCAGAGGCAGACACACAGCCAGCAGAACCAGAGGAGCGGCCCGGGCTCGGAGGACGGCGGCTGGTCCTCCATCAGCCCCGCGATCTGCCTGCTGGACCACCTGGGCAAGGTGATTCACTTACTTCTTCGCCGTTACAGTTGTATTTCGCCTCTTTGCTCTTCTGAATCTCATCTCCTCTTTCGCCCAACGACGCTATTCAGGGAGCGGGGGTGTCGCGCCTGCTGGAGCCCTGGGCCGGCCTTCTGAACGTGACGCTGGCGGGGGCCCCCTGCAACGCCACGCCCCCCCTGACCGACGGCGAGATGCGACGGGAGTACCAGGGCTGCCAGAACCTGCCCACGGCGCTGTGGCACCAGAAACACCGGAGGACCAACTGAGAGAGAGACACGCACTGAGACTGACCGACAGAGAGAGAGAGAGAGAGAGAGAGAGAGAGACTGACACACACACACACACACACACACACACACACACACACACACTTAGGGACATACACAAGGTGTTTGCTGTGTGTGTGTGTTGACTTAGGACTTTAGTTGTGTGCTCGGTGGTGGACACTCAAGTGTGTGTTTTGTGTCCTAACTATGAACTCGGCGAGTGTAACCATGGCGATGACAGCTCATCCCGATGGGAGTGTCCTGAGCGAACACCATGTTGAACAGTGTGTGTGTGTGTGTGTGTGTGCGAGTGTGTGCGTGTGTATGTGTGTGTGTGAGTTCAGCGAGAGGGCAACCACTCTTGGAGACTATTGCTAGCTTACGCTCGGGTCAGTGTGTGTGTGTGTGTGTGGTTGTGTGTGTGTGTGTGTGCGCGCCACATCTCCTGGGCACTTTAACATTTCAGAGCCAATCATCCGCCTCTATTTTAATCTTTACGACAGTTATTTCTTCTTCCGCCCTTTTCTCTCTCTTGGTTTTTGTCCTTTGCTTTACCTTTTCTCTGCTTCCGTCCTCCCTCGCACCACTCGTCTGTCCTCCTCTAACCTCCTCTCTGCCCTCCTCCTTTCCTTCCTCTCTTTCCTGCCCTATCAGCGAGCTCGTCCCCTTTCCACCTGTGTCTCCACATCCTCCTCACTGTCTCCTCGTCCACGTGTAGAGATAAGGTCGTCCTTCGTCAGTCGCACAGACGGGGAAGTACAGCAAAGGCAATTAAAAGCGCTCAAACATAAGTGATGATTTTTCCATCCATGTGTTTTGAATTAGCTCATGAAAAATCACTTTTGAAAACATTTTAGTTTTCACAGTTTAACTCCTCTAAGACATTCCTTTGGTCAAACTGTTTACTATTCACAGTTCTTTTGGAAACTGCGGTGACTCCGACTACTGCCTGGTCAAATCAGACTCTGTCAGATGTTTATTCAGTGTAATACTAAAAAGAAAAAAATCTATATTTCTATCATTAAAAAAAAAAGACCAACGCCAAAATGAGTGTGTCCATCAAAAGTCAGTTTGTGGCATTCATCCCAGGGACTTCCTGAAACAGCAAACATCACTCAAATTACACTAAGTGATGCATTCAGGGGAACTATGTAGACGTTGAACTGACGATTACTGACGTTACGGTGGACTTTGGTCTTTTCCTAAGTTTGTTCTCGTTGAACCTTTAAAACGGAGAAACATTGGCACTTGATATTGAGATGTGGAAATGAACAGAATATTTTGCAGATTATTGTTCATGGTTTGGACAAACAACAGATGTTGGAGTTCTTCGGGATGAGTCCAGTCTCCGCTGGAAAGAAAAGTCCCCACCCTCAATTTGCAATATGGCAATCAACCGAGCGCTGAGACGGACCACATCAGGTTGTTTTTAAAAATAATACATTCTCGGTTCAAGTGAGAAGTGAACGTGACGAGATTGTACAAAAGTAATTCAGTTTCTAGTTTCTCTAGTTTCCTGAATCGCAGGTCGCAAAAACAAAACCGTTATGAAATGATGACCATCACTACAGGGGGGAAAAAAGTGTTTATGATTATAATAAGTTTGTCTGACGTCACAAGTTTATATATATACAGTATATATATATATATATATATATATATATATATATATATATATATATATATATATATATATATATGTATATTTAGAGGTGAAGGACTTTGGATGCTGAGGAAAGAGGGAAAGATGGAGAGCGACGGCCGGGAAACGGGAGACGTAGAGATTGGTTAGCAGTGATCATGATTAAGATATGAAGCACTGAGACTGCCCTCGCTGCTGCGCAGACTGTCCATGGCATTTTAATAAAGTGTGTGTGTGTGTGTGTGTGTCCATCACATAGACACAAAGGCGTCACATGAAACATGCACACGACCTAATGTTAACTCGTCCCGACACTGACGACGTCCGTGCTTGTCTCTTGGTGGAACTTTGTGACTCTTTTTGTTTTTCCATCCCAGTAACCAGGGTACAGTACAGTACGGTACAGGTCGACCGCCGTGTGCATCTCCTCCCCTCCCCGCTGTGTGTTTTGTACCCGTGTCGTCGTCGTCGTCGTCGTCGTACTGATTTGACTGTAGACATCTGTAATCGTTCCCGAGGCGGAGGGCGACGAGGAGAAGAGGAACCGTGGCCACAACTTTGCGTGGGACATTTTTGGAACCGGAAAAAGTTTGAGGCGTCGCATATTCACAGTCTATAGTGTAAACGATTCTGTACAGGGTATACGAGATGTAATGTAGCTGAAATGTTTCTAGTTGCATGCAGCGATCACAAACTCTAGTCAATAAAAAGACTTTTAGAAAGCAAGCGACGAGTACGAGATTCATTTGTCCGGTTTGCGCTGATGATGATGATGAAGATGATGATGATGATGATGATGATGAAGAAGATGATGATGATGATGATGATGATGATGATGATGATGATGATGAAGAAGATGATGATGATGATGATGTTAAAGTTACTGCCAAGATATAATCAACCCAGGACAAGTGAGCAATGGAATTATTGATGAAGAGCCACTTTGAGAGGTTTGACTGGAGTCGTCAGGGCCGACTTTACTTCAGCATGGGAATACGTTACAACAAAAGTATGAGGACAGAACCCCCCCCCCCCCCCCCTCTACGTTTCTTGAGCTGGATTGTCGACGCGTGTTCCTGTTCTCGGCTTGATGTGAGTTCTCTGCTGTTTCGTCCACATGGCTGCGTACAGGCCTCCCCGGACCAGCAGCTCCTCGTGTCTGAGAGGAAACAAGAACGCCACAATGAGACGAGACGACAAAGCACCAGAAAGGATCGGTGACACCAACGTGGAACGGT
>NC_061528.1:2455000-2542500 GCF_022379125.1 Scophthalmus maximus
ACTTGCCAGCTGTTTTTCCAACTACATCGTCTTGTCAACACTTATTAAACGACACATTAAGTTTAAGATCGGAAGCCCGTGGAGCCTCAAACGTAAACATTTTTTTTATTATGAATAAAAGAAATGACAGACAGTTGCAAAGAAGAAGAAAAAAGAAAGGCGATTTCCTTTGCACACGTGTGAAATGTCCCCAAGTGTACGTCACAGACTACGTGTTTGGAACGAGAGAGAGAGAGAGAGAGATTCCGGAGGTGCCAGAGGTTTGGGAAGAAGGGGGATGAAAGAAATGAGGAAATGGAAAAAGACAGAGTCGGATGCGCAGAAAGAGAGAGAGAGGCAGTCGGTGATAATGTGTGGTTCAATGTTAAATATCTTCAGCTGCCTCATAAACACAACATACACAGTCAGTAATCACTCACAGGGTGTACACACACACACACACACACACAGTCACACACACTCACACACACACACACACACACACACACACAGTGTCTCACACACACACACACACACACACACACACACAGTCACACACACACACACACACAGTCACACACACACACACACACAGTGTCACACACACACACACACACACACACACACACACACACACACACACACACACACACACACACACACACACACACACACACACACACACACACACACACACACACACACACACACACACACACACACACACACACACACACGTCGCTCGCGGTCGGAGGAACTCTGAGTGAACTTGTCTGTGAATTATTAAAGTTCATATTTATGTCCGCTGTCCCCGATGAGCGTCCGATTAAAGACACTCGGTGACGCGACGCCGTGGGGAACCAGCACAAATAACAATCAGTCATTCTCGAGGTGCAAAGTTGAGAGTTTTCCACAGATGCGTGATTTTCGAAACTTGGAAATTGAAGGGGACACGTTGATATTATGCCCCCCCCCCCCCCCCCCCCCCCCCCCCCCCCCCCCCCCCCCCCCCCCCCCCCCCCCCCCCCCCCCCCCCCCCCCCCCCCCCCCCCCCCCCCCCCAAAGAAAAATAGACCTCCTGCCTCTGCGGTCGGCTGAATGCCACTCTGAAGCTCCACCACTCTGCTTTTAATGTCCTTCAAGATCATCCCCGGACGTCCGCCTGCTCAATATTTGATGGAAAACCTCGGTCACAGGTAGAAATCTCTCTCTCAAGAGACTGCAGACGTCCACAGTTCTTCCATTCCACTAATTCAGGGCCGAGATCAAGTAGAAAGCGTCCGGTGTGTTTACACGCAGGTCGTTCTATTCGAGGTGTGTACATGAAAAAAAATGATCTCATAAAGAGGAAGAATCTCTCGACTCAAACGACCAACAGCGCTCCTGTTTCTGTGTCCCGGGCTAAAGACGGAGCAGAACATGAGATAAATATGTTTCGCAGGTCAACTACACATATACCTATAGTTCAGTACACCGCAAACGACACAGTTTGCTTGATGCCATGTTCAGGGTGAGAGGGGGAAAACTCCCTCCCCATCCAATAAACCGATGGAGAGAGAGCGTCGTGAGTCGCGACCCGTCCACTGTGATCGTGTGTGTTTTCATTTCATTTGAGGGCCAATTGATTCCAGCGATCCAGACTCCATCTGCTGCTGCTATTGAAAGATTAAGAAGCTGCCGGATCAGAGCGCTCAGACCTGTCAGTGTGTAATCGGGATCTTACGGGGGACAGAGACTTACACTGTAAAATGGGCCTCATACAATCACTTTGAAAGGGAAGATAATAATTACAATAGACAGACATATCCTTGCCTGATCGGATCATTTGTGTTTTGGGGACAAAAGGAGAAGGAATAAATTGGAAGATGAAAGAAACGAGTGGATGTCTGGACGTTTAGTTGATGTCAGCAATATACGCAATGAGACAACAAGTCCTCCAATGAGCTACGTCGCATCTGGTAAAAACAACCAAATCGACCGTTTCCTAAATTAGCGCCTCAGAGCATCGTGGGATTTAAACGCATGGTTGATGATGTTTGTCAAGGTAAAGGTGATGGTTAGGGTTGTTGGGGACTTTTCGTCTCTCCTCCCCGACAAACTCTTAAGGCGAGTCTTCTCAGGCACCAAGCGAGGTCATCTCATCAATGGCAAGACGAAACAATCATTGAGCTGAAGTCTCACTCGAGGTGTCGTAGTCGTGGGGAGATGACGACATTACTCAAAGATAAATACACTACAGAGGCCGGGGATGGGCAGACTGTCTTGGGAAGCCAAACACTGTGAACCTGTTGATCTGTGTATCGAACCGGATACTGAGCTCTTATAATAAATACTTCTGCTTAAGACATCCACCGTTGCCGTCTTCCTTCCTATTCCATTTCAGCGGTGACATGGCAGAGAATCAGCACGATTACTTTACATAATACAAGCAAATCCATCGAAAAATACACAAACTTCACGGACTTACCAGGTCCACCTCTAACGGCCGTGTACATAACTACCGCAAACGACCATATACGTCGTAATAAGCTGCTCCAAAAGACGACCCATCTGGTCATTTTTGGTTGGAGGGCAGTCTCCTATTTCCGCTTTAAAGACCGAAGGTTTTGTTGGCGGTCGTGTTGACGATCAAGGACTTCACCATTTGGGCGATCTCGACAGTTTTCAGGTACCGCTTGTGATTCAGCAGCGGTGCGGCTGCTGTCGAAGAACGAACGAATGGTACGGTCCTTTGAGCAAAGCGGAGTCTCCTGAATTTACAGTTTCCGGATGCTGCGGCCATGTTTACCGTAACCTAGCGCCTAGCCTAGTCCCTCCGGGCCTAGCGGCATTCCAGTTGGAACTTCCGACTCGGAGGTCGGTAATTCCGAGTTCCGAGATTAAAATGGAACGATAACCCCCGAGTTCCGACCTCCGAGGTCCGAGGTATGATGGAAAGCAGCCCCACTTCTGCCGAGCGTTTGTGGTACAGAAAGAAGTGGGGCGGTTCAGATATATCTAGATGTGTCACACTATGAGACGTTTAAAAAGCAAAAAGATTAGCTACACATGTACAAAGTTTTGTTGTTTTTGTTTTGTTGGTAATTTGTAATTCTCACATACACACTGAACGTTTCACTTTCACCAGTTTAAATTAGATCAAATGAGCCGACCCCATCCGTACAATAGAAAACATGATTTAATGACGTTAGTCACGGAACGAGATCAACACGATCCATTGTGCGGAGGAGATGATGAAAACACGGGTTCCAGCGGCTGCTGCTTCCCGATGTATTTCAGTGTCTGCGATGGTCAGAGCCTTTCAAGTCTTCTTTTTTTTCCAGAATCACTCCGACTGATGAACAAGCGGACATCTGTTTCTTTTACTTTTTGTTGACCTGTCATCACGCGTCACCTCATATCCTCCAATCAGCTTTCCCTTTAATCTCCCCATCCTTCCCTTTGTGTGAGTGCTAATCCTGTTTTCCTTTCACCACGTCCCACTCTTCCTTTCATCCCCTCCGTTCACATTTGGTTTTCCTTTTCACTTTCCCGTATTACCACCGCTGTTACCACAATGTTTCAGACCACTGTCACTGACGGAGCAGGGGGGGAACAGACACTCACGTCCAGTTCCACATTGGAACATCTTTTTGTCAAGGACAACTTGCCTCTTACAAGCAGTAAAAGAAAGGACTGTAACAATGGCCTTAAGAAACACAATATGATTCACTCTCAACCTCATCTTCAATGATCGGTTCAATATGTTCAGCTGAATATTCATCAAACTGTGGACTACACTCCAAAACTGCCATGCTTTAATATTAAGTTTTAACTATAACCGCCACGGAGGGTATGCAGAATTACACGAAAGTTACAGAGGGGATTCCCACGAAACTTGGGACACGGGCCAAGAAAGAACCCATTCAAATTTGCCACGGACCCGGTCAATAGGGCGGATCCAGGAATCTTTTTTTAATCACCCTCTTTAACATTACACGATAGGATGTTTTTGGACAATAATTTGTTGTTCTTGCTGGAAAAAAATCGGACATATTTTGGGAGACTGATATCTATGGGTGTGTGTAATTTGGTGCAGCTTGATTGAATTTGAAGGGAACTGTTGGCCCTTCTACTGAGCGCCGTTCTAGTTCTTGCTGTAATACACACTGGATGCAAGGGTCATTCAACAACTTTGGTCTAGGCTGAAATATCTGCATATATTTTTATTAGTTTGTTTGTCAGTAGCAGGATTACCCCAAAACTACAGAATTTCCACAAAACTTGGTGGAATAATGGGACATGGGCCCAAAAAAATCCTCCATTCATCCGAACAACAGCGCAGAGCCAGGAGTTCTAAAAGAAAAAATATCTTTCTTTTATATTGCAAGATAGAGCTACTCTACTTGTTGGTGTCATGCCACCACTTTAAGACTGAAACATTGCAACGACTCAAAGCCAAAGCTGTGCTACGTCTTTAACTTTGTATCACATTTGAAAATTAGGTTTTTCCAAAAGTTGTGGCTGCAGTTCGAGGTAAAACAAGCAAACCTATTATGAAGCTTTCTACAGTTTCAGGTATAGGGAGCAGGAGGCTTCCTCCCCAACAAGACCCAGCTCGGTAGTGTGTGATGTCACCTGTGTGCGACCACTATAGTCGTCCTGTTGGTGCAGACCTTGGCCAGTGACGCCTGGATGTTCCTCTCAGTTTGGGTGTCCAGTGAAGAAGTGGCCTAACGGACCAAACACAGCATTCGTTAGTGTAATTGCAAAAATAAACAAGGTGCAGTATACACCACTGCATAGAAACAGTTGAGTGATAAAATGTGTGAATGTGTCACTGAATTGTTTCGGATGTAATTTGGTTTTGGGCTCGTAAAGAGGGATCTGAGACTTCGAGAGACTTCCAGGATAAATAAAGCTTTACCAACTATAAATTGGACACAGAATGTTTTTATGACAGTTGTTAGGGCAGCAGTCACAGCCAGACGTGGTCAGAAGATGTTTCTTTCATCGAGCAAAAAGATATTTCTGTATCACCCGGGGATGATACAGCATTTACGGTTGGACGCTTCATGTCAGGTTGTTAAAGATCGTGTACCTCTACCTTGCGTGTGGCCTCCTCACCTCATCCAGCAGAATGATCTGGGGTTCCTTCAGGACGGTTCGAGCTATCGCCACCCGCTGCTTCTCCCCGCCGCTGAGCTTCAGGCCCCGCTCCCCCACCTCCGTGTCATAGCCTGGTTGAACACATCGCCATCTTACTTACGATAGTTTACTGTCCAACATCAGGATTGGAATCGGCATTTTCATTATTGCCATCTAAACACACACACACACACACACACACACACACACACACACACACACCCTGGCCTGACCCTGAGGGAGCTCCAGTATCCTGGCGTGAATGTCCGCCGCCACGGCCGCCGTCTCCACCTCCCGGTCGCTCGCTGTGACTCGGCTATAGCGGATGTTGTTGCCGACGGTGTCGTTGAAAAGCACCGTGTCCTGGGGAACCACGCCGATGTACGACCGCAGAGACGACTGGCGCACCTGAGACACAGCAACGGACACGATAGAAGAATTGGAATAGTACTGAAAAATCACTTTGCTGGTCCATCGGTCCATCTCAGCAGCTTGGGGTATGTGGGGTCCTCAGGTCCGCAGGTCACAGTGTAAACTTTAATGTCTACGAACAGGAGAAACTTTTCCTCTTACACACACACACACACACACACACACACACTGAGCATACATCTACATAAATGTTGCATGGCTAAATTCATCCTACACTATATAATGCATGCCGCTCCAGGTCACAGATAGTACACGTCCTACAGCGATGTCTGTACGTCTCTCGATGCATCGGCCTTTATCCAAAAAGATTATTTAGTTCTCCTCGACTTAATCATTTATATTTTTTATCAATGCAGGCTGGTGACTAGACGACAGTTTAAATAATCGCCTCACTCATTGAATACAGGGCCTTAAAATTTGCTCAGCGATTGATTTATTTATCGATAAAGAATTTGCAGAATTGATTCCAGGTGCGATTTTTCACGGGAAAAATATCAAAATCTCAATATAAACTGTGGGTGAAAACATGTGGGAATTATGGGATTGTTGACGCAGCAGGAGGAGTTCAAATATGAGTGACACCTGCAGGAAGTGCTGTGTAAAATAACTGAAATCATGCCTCGTGACTTTCTTTCAGCTTTCCAACGTTCACCTTTATTGTAAGAAAGGTTTTCTTAAATCCCTCGTCGCATCATGTTTGAAATGTGGAGATGAGACGAGATACGAAACCGTTACACACTTGTTTGATTCTTATCTGTCCTCATCCTACTGTTGAGAGCACATGTGACGTCCGTCTGCTTCGGCGTCCGAACCGGCGCGAGTGAAAAAGCCGCGATGTGTTTCCCCTGTTCAACAATAAAACCTCTCAGCGTTCTATAAATTCGGTCTCTCGCTCTCTCTCTCGCTCCAGATATGATTTCGTGTTTTGGAAGAAGAACTTGTGACTCGTCTTTTCTTCCCTCCGCCGCCACAACAATACAAATTCCATTTCCTGCACCGGCTCGGCTTTTGGCCGGCAATCACTCACTTTCCCCCCTTAGCTCGATTGCGGCTGCTTACTTCTGTCATTTCTTTCCACTCGGAGAACAACAGAGCATCTGTTTCTGATTGAGACGGAGCTGCAACACCAAGAAAACTTTATAAAATGGGGACGACGCAGATGGAGAGGAAGAAGGGCAAAAGGGGGGGAAACAACAAAAGAGAAGAAGAAGAAAGGCTTTAATGTTTTTCATCGAAACATCACATCACAAGAGGGAATCTGAGTGTGAGACAGATGTCCTCACGCACATGAGATGATGACTGCTATTACCGGATGATGAAGCATTCATCTCTTCATCCCCGTCTTCTACGAAATGTTTGTCATTGGCCAAGCAGTAAAAAACAGTTGCTCATAGCGGCGGTAGGCTGGAGGGCTTGGGTCAAGGCCTCACCCAACACTCTTAATCAACGCACTACCAAAGCTTGTGAAAGAAATCTTAAATAAATCCACGGAACCTGTCGCTTGTTGACCCACTAGGATCAACAATTTGTCCAAACCCCGTGACCAAGTGTTAAAAAGCGTGTGACCTCTAGTGGTAGTTATGTACTCGGCCGCTAGAGGTCAGCGGTGGACCTGGTAAGTCCGTCAAGTTGGTAAATGGATTTGCTTATATTCTGTCAAGTAATCGTGCAGATTGATGTCACCCTAACTCTAACCATTCCCTTTACAAGTTCTTTGACCATGTGTTGGTAGCCCACGATGCTCCGGGGGCCAAAAAAGTATTTGTGTCACCGGTGGATATTCTAGGAATTTGTAGATATGGTCGTTTGGAGGGTCGATTCAACGTGGAGTTATGAAAGAAAGCTTTTCCATTTGCTTACTTGTCTCTTACTCTTTCCACACCGGCGGGAAGGCGTGTGTCACTGAATAACAGGAAAAGCTGGGTAGTCACGAGCGGTGATTATACCAACATGCGAAAAAGTTCTGTTTATACGCCCCTAAAATCTAAAAAGGAAACCTGACTGGCACCTTAGAAAACAAGCTAAACAGATGACTCACACCGGCATTCAGTGACCAGCCGGACGCGTCACAGCTGCATCACATGTGGCGGCCACATGCCGGTAGACCGACAGAATGGCACACGACACATGGGCCACAAAACACCGGCAGAGGTCCAAGAGCCCGAGCGGCGTTCACTGCGTCGCGCGTGTTGCGAAAGAACTGGGCACACGTTTGCAGCAAAGAGTCATGTACATGTACTTGCATCTGAGCTGCTGGAATTCTGCCTCCATCATGGTTTTGAAATGCACAAGTGAAAACCCGATTGGAGATTAAGATAAGGGATTACGACTCACACATCGCACACTGTCAAATATTCTAACTATAGTCTTAAATGAACGACTTGGCGTTGGCAACTCCAGCTGAATGCACTTTGGTCCCCCATTTCTTCACAGTGTGGCAGAATCCGGAAGGGAGGAATGATCACAGCGACCAATACATTTCGGAAATCTGAGTATTAAGTCAGATTTGAGAAAAATCTCTGAACCACTACAACAGCTAAATTAAGAAAAGATCGGAAAAAACCTACGAGCAGCTGTGTGCAACAAGCGGAACACGATCCCCATTTTCCAGCTGGAACTCGTTTGCAACATCACTGATAAGAATCACGTTAAGCTAAAGCAGGACAGGGTCTGCTGTCGGTAGAAAATGTGTGGGGAACATTTCGATCTGCGGCAGATAAAAGACACTCGCACAGCAAAGTTAAAGTGGTAAACTCTACAAACACAAGCGGTCAACCGGCAACTAAGTGTGCAGCATTTGATTCCAAGACAAATTTCCCCACCCGAACAATAAAGAGTATCGCATCGTATCGTAACGTTTCGTATCGTAACGTTTCGTTTCGTATCGTATCGTAACGTTTCGTTTCGTATCGTATCGTATCGTAACGTTTCGTATCGTAACGTTTCGTTTCGTTTCGTATCGTATCGTAACGTTTCGTATCGTAACACTTCGTATCGTCACGTTTCGTATCGTAACGTTTCGTATCGTAACGTTTCGTATCGTAACGTTTCGTATCGTAACGTTTCGTATCGTAACGTTTCGTATCGTAACGTTTCGTATCGTAACGTTTCGTATCGTAACGTTTCGTATCGTAACGTTTCGTTTCGTTTTGTATCGTAACGTTTCGTATCGTAACGTTTCGTATCGTAACACTTCGTATCGTAACGTTTTGTATCGTAACGTTTTCGTATCGTATCGTTTAGTTTCGTATCGTTTCGTATAGTTTCCTAAAGCTTCCTATAGTTTCGTATTGTATCGTATCGTTTAGTTTCGTATCGTTTCTTATTGTATCGTATTGTTTTGTTGAGTTTCGTATTGTATCGTTTCGTATAGTTTCCTATAGTTTCGTATCGTATCGTTTTGTGTCGTTTGGTACAGATTTGTATCGTATTGTATTGTATCATATCGTTTTGTTTAGTTTCGTATCGTTTCGTATCGTTTTGTTTAGTTTCGTATCGTTTGTATCGTTTCGTATCATTTCCTATAGTTTCGTATCGTATTGTGTCGTTTCGTATAGATTTGTATCGTATTGTATTGTATCGTATCATTTAGTTTAGTTTAGTTTCGTATCGTATCGTTTCGTTTCGTATAGTTTCCTGTAGTTTCGTATCGTATCGTTTCGTATCATTTCCTATAGTTTTGTATCGTATTGTGTCGTTTCGTATAGATTTGTATCGTATTGTATTGTATCATATCGTTTTGTTTAGTTTCGTATCGTATCGTTTCGTATCGTTTCCTATAGTTTCGTATCGTATTGTATCGTCTCGTATAGATTTGTATCATATTGTATTGTATCGTATCATTTAGTTTAGTTTCGTATCGTATTGTATCGTCTCGTATCATATTGTATTGTATTGTATCATTTAGTTTAGTTTCGTATCATATTGTATCGTCTCGTATTGTTTCGTATCACATTGCATAGTTCTGTATCGTATCGTTTTGTTCTGTATTGTATTGTTTCCTACAGTATCAAACAGAACATGACCAGCATTTGAGAAAATGTGAATCCAAAACAACAAATGAATGGAGCTACACTTTTACAGGTGGGGTTTTTGAAATGGTGCTTTTTAAAATGATGAAATAGCTAGCATAGCGCTACGAGCTACATGTCACAATAGCCTGTTGGTAGAACCAGGTAGCATGGCATGAGTGACAGTTGGGCTCGTACCAGTATGGTCACAGCCTTTCCAGCAACTTGAGCACCGTGATGCCAATTGGTCGCGACGACACCACTCACCAAACTGATTGGTTCTTTCTGACCACGTGACCTACGGTTGATTGCGGGGGAAAGATCATGTCATTTGCTGAAATGGAGGCGGCTTTGATAGTGACACATTAAAAAGGCATTGACAGAGGAGAACAGGAGTGTGGTGGATGTTAATGGAGTGACGACAGGCAACGTGTGAACCAACACGCTGGCGTATGAAACCTGCAGCGCAAAACATCCTCTTCTTCTCTCTCTGTGGCAAAGAGGTGGAACTTCACGGCCACCTGTTAATCAAAGTTCATCTCCTTCACATCTATCGTCTGTGATCGGGGCGTTCCAGGGAGTTACGACTCACTTTACGAGTTTGTTTCATGACGCTTTCTCGTTTCCCCTCATTACTCCTGACGAGCAGGACCAGGACTTATGTACTGTTGAGTTATTTCTTCCGTAGTAATCAGGAGATCAGGAGATCAGGGGGATTTACCGTTAACGATGATCGGTATTACAAGAAAATGAAATGAAAAGGCCTTGTGCATTTGGTTGTAGCTGGTGAACTGATGAACGAATCCTTCTTCCTTTGATGAAGAGTCTGAATCGACTTTCAAAGGGAAAATTCCACGCGTGCGTGTGTGTGCGTTGATTAAACGTTCCCCCCGCTGCGTAATTACAAACAACGTCCGTAATCATCAGCAGCCTCTTCATCACCAACAAGCGTGTTCGTTGTGCGAGAACACGTGTACGTGTGTGTACGTGTGTGTACGTGTGTGTGAGAGAGAGAGTGTTTGTGAAGCTTTATTGAGACTTTGAGCAAATCATAAACAGAGTTACTTCAACCACAGCACACACACACACGCACACACACACACACACACACACACACACATCTGGTGTCTGGACTCGTTGCTGCATTATTCAGGAACCTTTTACTATGATTTATTCACAGTGTGACTGGAGCTCACACACTCAGGCCAACTCTGTGTGTGTGTGTGTGTGTGTGTGTGTGTGTGTGTGTGTGCGTGTGTGTGCGCGTGTATGTGTGTGCGTGTGGTAACAGAGGGAAAGTGCAAGTCAAAGTACGTGAGGCGACGGATGGAAACGGTCGATGAAGAGCGAGAGACAGAAACGGAAGAGGAAGAGGGAGAATGTGTGTCATGGTGTGTGTGTGTGTGTGTGTGTGTGTGTGTGTGTACCTTGGAGATGTCCTGTCCGTCTATGCGAATGCAGCCACTCTGAGGGTCGTAGAATCTGAACAAGAGACGCAGGATGGAGCTTTTGCCTGATCCAGACGGACCAACCTGCCGATGGACAGACACACACACACACACACACACACACACACACACACACACACACACACACACACACACACACACACACACACACACACACACACACACACACACACACACACACAATGTCGTAGACATATAGATGTCTCAAATCAGGCGAATTAAACCAAATCTATCAACATGACTCTATAAATAAAATGTATTATTATTATTATTATTATTATTATTATTATCATAAAAAATTGACACGTGTATCAAACAGAAGAGAACGTACCAGGGCCACGGTCTGTCCCGCCTCCGCTGTGAAGGTCACATCCCTGAGAACCTCAGTGCTGCACGCACACGCACACGCACACGCACACACACACACACAAACACACGCAAAAAAAAAAACAACTATAAGAATCCAGAGGAACTTTACTTAAATCCTCGTCACGATTAGACTGAAGTCAAGAAAGGACCATGAAGGTTTGTACGAAATCACAGATATTTCTGACTCTCTGACAGCTTCTCGCTGCATTCTTCTTCTTCTACTGTGAAATAAAGGGCGGTGCACGCGGGAGGTCGGCCGAGACTTTCAATTAATAAGAAGTCACTGTGTTTGTCCCGGGTGTCAGTCATCCGGCAGACAGCGGGCGACGGTGACCAGCTGGGCCACGTCCAAATACAGAATCAAACTGCTCCTTCACACGTGTGTGTGTGTGTGTGTGTGTGTGTGTGTGTCTGCGTGTGTGTGTAGGTGTATGTGTGTGTGTGTGCGTAGGTGTATGTGTGTGCGTGTTTGTGTGTGTGTGTGTGCGTGTTTGCGTGTATGTGTGTGTGTGCGTGTTTGCGTGTATGTGTGTGTGTGCGTGTGTAGGTGTATGTGTGTGCGTGTTTGTGTGTGTAGGTGTGTGTGTGTGTGTGTGTGTGTGTGCGTGTTTGCGTGTAGGTGTGTGTGTATGTGTGTCTGTCGGTAGACGACAAGATGCAGAGTCAGAGTCAGACACTGAACCGTCCAGTGATGCTGTACCAGGGTCAGGTTCCATTTCCATACGTAAAAACCGAGAGTCACATTTCGTAATAGAAGGCTGGATTTTCATCTATAGACGGACTAGTGGTCGACTACACACCCAGGCACGTAGCTGAAACAGACTCTGTCAAACTCCACCTGACCTGCTCTGAGCTGCAAGTCCCGCGCGTCCTCCGCATCCTGGACCTGGGAGGAGGAAATACAAAGACACCAAACAATATAAATGACGCTTTGCAAGATCCATGTGGCTCATTTCCTTGTTTCAGTCACATCACAGTGTTTCATCATCTCGATCGCTTTTGCATCTCCTCTTGGTGTCAGAGCCGAACTTGGCGGCTCACGCTTGACTTTGGTAACCGCGACAACAAAGAACGTGATGAAAGCGTTTTGAACATCGACGTTTCCATGACATCGCGTTGCTGATGGAGACTCTGTGGTTTAGTTGAACAAAATGCATCTGCTGTTGCCAACTGTTGATTCAAGGTCAGGAATCAACTGTCAAGTCCAACAGAAAAACATATTCATTTCTTATTCTGATATTGAAATAATTAAAAGATTATTCATTTTTGATTGAAATGAAAGGGAAGGAGGACAGAGTGCGAAATAGAGGAGGAGTTGTGCAATAAACGTCCTGTGCAATATATGAACGTATGGTTTGTGTATATGTTTGTAAAAATATATATACGACTGTATACGTATGTACAGTATATATATTCACGATATATTACTTATTTTTTACTGCACATCCCATACAGCACATTTTTAGCCTCTTTTTCACAAAGCAATTACCTGCGCTCTTTGTATACCACGTACAAAGTTTATCGACAGTCTTTTGTATAGTTCTTTTCTGTTTTTATTTGTATTTATTTGCATCAAATTTTATTACCTTCCTCTTTTCCCTGATGCCTTTGACTCTTACTTGTGCTGTCACACGTGAATTCCCCCGGTGTGGGATTCATAAAGTTTCATCATATTGCTCATATGAAGACGTGAAACGAGGGGGCTCAAAGTTTGATTATTTATCGCCATAAGTTTTCACACTCCCCCCTCCTCCTCCGCCCTGACCCCCCTGACCCCCCCTCCCCTGCATCTTCCCAAGCCAAAGAAAGGGGCCGCTGTGTTTTTAAGGTGCTCTAATGCTTTTGTGTACATTCATGTGACTGTTTACCATATCAAGGGCCTGTGAACGTCGGAGCCTCCAGCGAGGCGGCCGGAGGACGCCTTTTCCCACCGAAACACACACACACACACACACACACACACACACACACACACACACACACACACAGGCAGACTCTGTATGCATGCGCGCAAACACACACACACACAATGTCACACACAAACACTTGTTGACCTCCTAATCCGCTGACCTCTGACTGAGTGAGTGTCTCTGTTTCCAAGCAGCGTGACTCTGAACTCCGCTCGGATTTTTCCGATTTTTTCCGATTTGTCTGTGCACGTACATGTGATTGTCACATAATTTTATATTTTCTATCTTTTATGTACATTGCTTATATTCATATTCCTTCTTCTTGTATAATTTTTGGCAGTTCTTATATTTTGTTTATTTTGTAAGGTGAGATGGATACCTGCTGCTGTAACACTGGAATTCGATATATCTATCTATCAATCAATCAATCAATCAATCAATCTATATATCTATCTATTTATCTATCTATCTATATATCTATTTATCTATCTCTCCATCTATCTTTCTATCCGGACTCTGCGTATCATAACTGAAAACCAAACTACCGGAGCAACAGCAATTTGTTGCTCATCATTCTAATAAATATACATTACATTTTTATCATTGTAATAATTCTACAGCTTTGTACCCAGGCTTTAAAAACAAGTGAGCAAACCCAGTGACAATGTGCAACACAAACTATTTATAGACACACAAATCTTTTCACTGTGTAAGCATCACGTGATCCGTAACCAACACAGTTCATCGCCACTCGGAGGCGAGTTGCGAATGCGGCACTGATACATCATCGTCTTTTATGAGACGTGTAAACAAGCAAACGGTTGCTCATTCACACCCGCGGCTGTTACCGGTCAAGCGTCAGTGGACTGGCACATCTGGCAACTGTACGTTCGACGTTCCCTCTCTTTGAGCTCCGTCTTTGGTCTCCACCGGCTCCCGAGGGGAAACATCTGGTTCTCTAGCGGCTGATAGATCTGCTGTTGTCACCAGCTGGTGTCCAGCTGTGTCTGTGTGCTGAGCAGGTTCATGTACGTGCACAGTGGGTTTGTTTTCTCTTCGCTTCAAGGACATCGAAGTAAAAAAACAGCAGACGTGTTTGGTTCCTGTTATCGACTTCATTACGACTAACTGTGGACCGTCAGCAGCAACTTGACTCACTATATAAATTAATCTGCGTTTAAACTAGCCGACTGAGACACTTTCAGGATGTTGACTGGTGTTTGTGACTCACCTCCTTCTGCTCCGTCAGCAGCGCCAACATGTTCTCCATGTCAACGAACGCACTCTGAATCAACCTGCGGACACACAATCATTTCATAGTCTCATGGTCAGTCGTCTCTTAGCATTATTAATATCATTAGTCACAGTAATAGTGATAGCAACACTGCACAAGAGAAAGAAGTATCACTTGTTTCATGTTAGATTAAAATACTCTAATATTTACTACAATAAACAAATGACAGTCTCAATACATCTTTAGAATTCCAGGAGACATGACAACGCCCATGCGCAAGCGGTGAACCAATGAACGACCTCGTTCTCATCATGTTGTCGGTACCGTGTAGTCAGCCTGAGACATACCTCATATATACTGACACACGAGACTGACACATCATTGTACAAGTTAGGACGAACAATAGGTCCTTGTCTGTGTTGTATTACAGGGTCTGTGATTTGCCTCCTGGTCCTCGTACACTCATCTCACCTGTAGTAGGTGCCGAACCAGTTGAGAGGGGTGTACAGCTGGATGATGTAGGTCCCGAACAGAACATAATCTCCAACCTGAGGGGAAACAGAAAATACACAGACCGGCTGAACATAAAGGAACCACCAACCCACAGAACAGCACTGGTCCTATATATATAATAATCAACGGTTACTGTAAATTGGCCTCCGACTAGAAAGAGGTTCACGCGTCCTTTGACCAGTTGACGGCAGCTGAACCAGCTTCTACATTCGTAGTATCATTTTGTAAAACTGTTATGGAGAAAGGTAGGTCAGAGGGAAGTTAGAAGAAGACAGGAAGTCAAAAAGAACCAAAAGACACGCAAGGAATGACACTTCAAAGTAAAACAGGAAATTACATCAGACAGATTTTAAACAAAGAGTCCAAAAAGTGAAAATGTCACTTTACAGTCCTTCAGAGGGGCAGATCTTTAGAGCAAAGATAAAGATAGAATTTGTATTATATATATGTAAACTGTATGTTTTACGATTTCAAGATTGGATTCTGTTATGTTTCATCTACTCAACCCAAACCCGTACCTGGAATTGACCCCCGGACACCAGGCGGGCACAGAGCAGTGATCCGGCCAGAAGTCCTGATCCGATGATGACGTTCTGCGCTTGGTTCAGCAGAGCGAGCGACGCCAAGCTCTTCCACTCGCAATGCTGCGTCAAACACAATCACCACGTACTTTATGTCACAAGTAAGAAATATAGAAAAAAGTGTCAGAAGACTGAAGAAAATGTCCGTCTGCTATGGGTTGCACGAGCTCACTTGATATTTGTGAATGGCCTCTTGGAAGCAGCGGACCTCATAATCCTCAGCGTTGTAATATTTTACCTGTGGAAAAATAAATCAAATCCAGTGGATGACGACTGAAACATATTGAACAATCTTGTTAACATCTTTTAAATTTGATACCTACAAACATTTTAGATTATCATTGGAAAACATCAAGAAAAAACTGGACATCCACAAATGCTAATGTGAGTAGAGCAGAGGGTCTCAAAGAACGGATTTTTGGAAGTTTCAACCCGTCCGTTTGTTTGTTTGGTTGGTTGTTTGGTTGGTTACTTGGTTGGTTGGGTGTTTGGTTGGTTACTTGGTTGGTTGGGTGTTTGGTTGGTTGTTTGGTTGGTTGGTTGGTTGGTTGTTTGGTTGGTTGGTTGGTTGGTTGTTTGGTTGGTTGGTTGGTTGGTTGGTTGTTTGGTTGGTTGGTTAGTTGTTTGTTTGGTTGGTTGGTTGGTTGGTTGGTTGGTTGGTTGGTTGGTTAGTTGTTTGGTTGGTTGGTTGGTTGGTTGTTTGGTTGGTTGGTTGGTTAGTTGTTTGGTTGGTTGGTTGGTTATTTGGTAGTTTGGTTGTTTGGTTATTTGGTTGGTTGGTTGGTTGGTTGGTTGGGTTGTTTGGTTGGTTGGTTGGTTGGTTGGTTGGTTATTTGGTAGTTGGGTTGTTTGGTTGTTTGGTTGGTTGTTTGGTTGGTTGGTTGGTTGGTTGGACTACCCACCGTCTCGAAGTTGAGCAGCGAGTCGACAGCTCTGGACTTGGCGTTGTTGTCCTGACTGTTCATCTCTCTCCTGTACTTCGTCCTCCACTCGGTGATCAGGACCGTGCAGGCTGCGGACACATGGAGCAGACTCCAACTCACATCGGTACGAAGATCCGTCTGACACGAATTTCAAGCTTAAATGTCGTTGTTAAATTAAAAGCGATGTAAGTGATGAAGCTATTTAGTGATGAATTCATATTTGACACATTTGTAGGAGCCTGAAAGTGAGGATTTATGAGATAAATCAGATGGCTATTGGACTAAATGGTTAAATCTCTATTAAACATCGATCCATTATAAATCTGATGACAGAACTTTTATCAAACTGTTTCTGTTGTGTTTATATTCATAGAGACAAAGGTTTGAGAAACGTGTCTTGTCCTGGTGAAACCTGCCTCCATCGTACTGATTAACACAAAGGGACACGTGGACTCACTGAGGTACAGAACCATGCAGGTGAAAATGATGAGTCCGAACCAGACGCTGAAGTAGGACACGAAGTAGACGACGGCGATGATGATGTCACAGACGGTCGGGAGGATACTGAACAGGATGTAGCTACGAAACAAAAAGACCAATCACAGGTTATTACCAAGTCAAACCATTTTGACGTCACCCAAACCCAGAGTCTAGCAATGTGACCAGCGCCATCTTGTTTTTTTCTGGAAACCAGAAGTAACCATATTTGGAGGAACTGGGGGTGTGGCATGTCAGTCGTGTCAGGTTCAGGTTCCGTCTGTACCTCAGCAGGTTGTTGATGGACGAGGTTCCGCGGTCGACGCTCCGCAGCACGTCCCCGGTGCGTCGCTCCAGGTGCCAGCGCAGAGACAAGCCGTGCAGGTGGGAGAACAAGCGCAGCTGAAGGGAAACACAAATAATGTGCAGTACAAGACGTATGTTGAATGCAGATTTATGTCATGGAAAAATATTTAGTTTTTTCTATTTTGTAATTGATATATATTGTGATCGGTTTCGAGACGGATAAAGATCAAATCAAATCAAGAAGGAATAAAAGCAGACGACGTCGACGTGGTACCTGAACGCCTCTGCTGGTGAACTGCTGAACTCGGATCCACAGGAACTGACGGAGGTTACTGATGAAACCAGATGTTCCTGTGAGAGACGGATCAGACGGGAGGAACTTGATATTCACTCTAAAACCAATCAGACGGGAGCATTTATTATATTGACATAAACGTCTGTTATCGTCCACACACACACACACACACACACACTCCCCATTTACGAACACACACTTGTGCACCTGCTCCTCCTCCTTGCAGGAACTTGAGCAGCGTGTAGATGCAGACGGTGACGACCAGCGAAGTCCAGCCGCCTCCTGCAGAGAGCTCATTCACTGCACACACACACACACACACACACACACACACACACACACACACACACACACACACACACACACACACACACACACACACACACACACACACAGATGAATTGTCATGTTAGTTTCCCCCTGATGAATCTGATGATTCATATTCATTTTTACAAACACTATTCTCCACTTTTACAGTTAGAGTTGGGAGGAGCCGGGGATCTAACCCAACCCTCTGGTTACGGGGACGACCCGCCTGACCACCTGATCCACAGCCGTCCTGTGTGCAACACAGCACTTTGATCCCCAGTAGTTCACAATGAACTTTGTATGAGGATGATTGACAGTGAAAGTCAACTTGAACTTGGAAGTTTTATCTCTGTTTTTGGTCTCCACCACCTCCGGAGGGAAATAACGGCTTCTTCTTCAACCAAAAGGCTGTAGACTCATGTAACTGGTAGATCTGAGTGGGTTACACCGCTGACTGTGGTACAGAAGGTCGGGGGGCTCGATGCCCAGATGAATGTAATGTATAACTTTTAGCTTCAGGTGATTAAATCTCTGCGAGCAAACACCTTCGTCACACTGTCGTTTCTGAAACTTTACATTCACAACATTTTACCGACCAAGGTCGGTGATCTGGTCGCCGCAGTGGAAACCAACCAAACATCTACACACACAGGCACACACACACACACACACACACACACACACACACACACACACACACACACACACACACACACACACACACACACAGTCATGAAAACATTCACACACTCCCCCTTTCTGCCACACAGTCACATTCTCATTCACATTCATTACCATTTTGTGCGAGTGCTGGGAATCTGGTGGAAGTGGGAAGGAAAAGAAACAGATGGAGAAAAAACAGGAGGACGAGAAGAAACTGAAGAGCCGGACTGAGACAGAAAAGAGATGTGTTGAAATAAAGAAGGGAGAAACTTGGAGGATAACATTACATAAAAAAGTATTTTTCTTTAGTGTGTGTGTGTGTGTGTGTGTGTGTGTGTGTGTATGTGTGTGGATACTGCTCTCTTCAGCTTTCTACTGTGTGTGTTCAGCAGGGGGGGATTTTCAACTCTTTTGGCACCGGGGCCTGGAGTCGGGGAAGGGGGGTGGGGGGGTGGGGGGGTGGGGGGCGGCGGTGTTGCACCCAGAGACAAAACGTCCGTTGTACCGGTGTGTTAACTCCACGAAAAAGGCCGCTAATGCTGGCTAAGCATGACTGGCAGGAGGGGTGACCTCACACACACACACACACACACACACAACAACAACACCCCCCCCCCCCCCCCTCCACGCCCTCCTCATCTCACAAAGCCGCACTCGGCCTTCGGCGCTGGCTCGGACTTTCATGTCGCTCCAAGAAGCCAAATGGCCAATTTCTCTCTCTCAAAAGGAAAAAGTGTCTGAAGACAAACTTCCTCTGAAGTGGAGGCTTCTGGGTCGTTGCCTTGTGGCGGACGCTGCCCTGCGTACAAAACACTGTACAAAAGACCCTGGCAGACGATGACAACACCCCCCCGACCCCCCCACCACCACCTCCACCACCGTCCTCCTGTCGAGCGCCAAAACTCATCCTCCGTCTGTGAAAGTGAAGTTCATTCTTCCTGCAAACCCTTTCTGAAGATCTGGACATAACGGAGGTGTTCTATGATTTATACTAAATGACTGAATTAGCAAACGATACACATCTGGATCTACATTTTTAGTAATCGTACATATTTTGAGTTGAACATTATTGTCTCAAGGGGTTTTACAGTATCTGGTTCCTCAAGATTCTCAAGTGTCATTATTAACTGTAGATAACGACACAATGAAATGACGATGTCGTTCCCTTAAAACGGTGTTTAAACTTTCAGAACAGTATATATAGAGGACGCTATATTAATATTGTATTTATATATTGTATATTTACAAATGTAAAAACAAGTATGAAATTATAAATGGTATAAAAGGAGATAAATACGTGTAAAGACGTGTAAGTAATTATTTACTTCTTGATTTGATTTTTGACCAATTTATGGTCATTTATTAAAATCTTTTAACAATTCTGTATATAGATTACTGTTGATAGATATTTGTTTTCACATCAAATGCTACATGGCTCAAATCCAAGATCAATGTGTCGGCCACACAAACACATAAACTGCTGGATGTAGGCAATAATACACAAACAATATTAATATAATATAACATTCACACCCAAAAATAACAATAAGATTATCAACCAAAGCAGCGGGACAAAATTTCGTCAAGCTCAGGTTTAAATTAAAAATGTATGTATATTAAAAAATATGCTGTAGGGAATCAAACGAGGACATAATCACTGAAGGACATTATGGAAACATGTTGGATCACACTGTAAAAAATGTGACCACACTGCCATCTAGAGTTTTCATAAACACAATGCATCAGTCTGACGGAGCCACTGTCCTGTTTTACAGTAGATGCTCTTATTTTGCTTTAACTATTACATTTTGAAGTGATTTTTTTCATAATGCATCCGTCAGTAGCAGCAGTTAACTTCATATAGAATGCAGCATTTAGTAACTCTGCCTCACGTTTCTCTCTTTTTTATTCCTATGAATACATTTATTGAGTTTGTAAACAACTCAACACATTCTTACGGAAGAGCATTGGGGCCAGGCATAAGGAAAAAAATGAGAGGAGGAAGATTATTTCATCTTGCATTTCGAGGAATAAAGTCGTAAATGTCCAGAATGAAGTCGAAAATTGTGACCGGAAGCACTTTTCAGCAGCACCAAACAACCGGATGATGATGGTTTGTTAGCCACTTCGCTAAGCTAACGCTAGCTGCTAACCACGTTGTAGGATGCGATATCATTATTGAGAGGCTGAATCTGGAAGAAACGATGCGGTGACGTCAACGACACGATGACGCTCGATTGCAAACGACCGTTAATGGATTTTCAGAGACGTGCTGTTGCCGAAGTTAGTGTAGCTTCGCTAACGTCGGTTAGCGTGGATGTGTGACAGCTGAACTGGTGCCACGACATGGTCGTTTAGGGACATTTCAACTTTAATCTCAACATTTTGACTTCATTCTCGACATTTCGACTTTATTCTAAATAAGTAAAATAAATAAAAAATGTTCCCCCTCATTTTGTTTCTCCTTTACGCCCGGCCCTTGATCATCAACTTCTCTCTGTCTCTTTCCTTTTCCTCCTGCTCACCGACGTTCTTGGAGTAAACGGGCACCAGCACGTTCACCAGCCGCTCGGCCGCCAGCAGGCCGACGCACAGCAGCACGAGTCCCTGCAGCGCCGCGGTGCCCTTGGGCCAGACGTACGGCAGCAGCAGCCTCACCTTGCTCCCGAAGCCTCGCCAGGCGGACGGCAGAGAGGAGGAGGGGGAGGAGGAGGAGGAGAGATGGACCTGAGGATGGAGAGGGAGGAAGCTGCAAGTGGACGTTTTCACAACACAGACTGAGCTACGTCAGTTTTTCCTCTCACCTCAAAGTATCGACAGGAGACACAAGCAGTCTTTAACAATTATACCTCTTCCAGCAAAGTTGTAATGTCCTCAATGCTGCCCCCTAGTGGTCACACAGCTGAAAACATCCAGTGCCGCAATGGCCTGATGGGAACATATCTTCCACGTTAAAGGACAAATGATGGTTTTGTCCCTTTGGTCCCTGATCGAACACCTAACACCATCCGCGGGACAACATCTTTGACAGTAAAATATCAATCTGACAAATGACAGTTATGTGATGCGACAGTCCATCTTCTGAGATTTAGGCTTTCGCTTCGATTGGCGGGACTCAGGAAGTCATCTGGGTTTACTGTATGTGAAGAGGACAAGACTTCATTTTCAAATTTGCAGTGTCCATCTCCAGCTGGCGCCTGAGCGGCGTCACTTGAGGCAGCTCATCAGACGTCACAGTGTAGACACACTTCAAAGACACGTCAACCCAATCACACAACATAATTCCAGTTCATACTTGCTCGAGAGCAAAGTGTTTTCTGACAAAGAGGATTTAGTGAAACGGACAAGTTGATTCAAAGTTTCTATTGGGTTTTTGAAATGTGACAGCCGTCAGAATTCCCGTGAACCGACAACTCACCTCGACATTCACAGCTTCTCTTTTTCCTCCTCGTCTGCCCTTTACGCCCAAGTCTTCCATCATCTGATCCACCTCCACGCTACTGTGGACCACACACACACACACACACACACACACACACACACACACACACACACACACACACACACACACACACACACACACACACACACACACACACACACACACACACACACACACACACACACACACACACACACACACACACACACACACAGCCCTGCATCCGGGTCAAAGCAAAATGCTGACTACAGCTACTTTAAACTGAAAGCTGGAATCACAGCGTGTGTGTGTGTGTGTGTGTGTGTGTGTGTGTGTGTGTGTGTGTGTGTGTGTGTGTGTGTGTGTGAGAGAGAGAGAGAGTTTGTACTTGGATCTCTATCTTTTTGAGGACCACCATGACCATCAGCCCTGACGGAGTGGGGACATGTTGGTCGGTCCTCACAACTCCAAAAGGCTGTTGGAGGATTAAGACCTGGGCTACAGTCACTTATGGATAATCTACAGTTATTGTTCGGCTTCACAACAACTGACCTAGAATCTAAAATCCAGCTCAAAAATGTTGAAGGAATGTGAACATATTTCACTTTCTCTGATAATCTTACTGAAGTCAATAACATTCTTTATTTTTCAAAAGACGCCGATTGACTGAATGAATTTATGAATGAATGAACTGATAATTTCAGTTGGTAACTGAGGCTCGTTCACCTTTACTTTTACGTTCCATCTCAACATTCAGCCGCAAAATCTTCAAACGTTACGGCATCGACACATTGAAGAACAAACTTACTCAGTGGTTTCAGAGAACGAGACAGTACGAGTCCAAAAAACCAACGGGCAGGTTCTTTATTAGTGAAGGGAAACAACCCAGCAGGTTGTACGGAACCAGAAGAGGCGACGTGAAGCCGACGGCTCCACGTTTCTCTGCGGACGAAGCTCGGCGTCAAGACGCGGTCGGGAAGATGCAGCACGGAGGAACGTGACAGGTGCATTGTGGGAGCGGGACGGTTCAGCCTGAAGTGGAACAAGAAGTGAAGGTTTCATAAAGCTTCATCGTTCCTAAACATGCAGGTTCCTGATTCTCTGGTCTGAGGATTTATTTTTCCCGGGCGGAGGTTTGGATCCATTGGTGCATTTATATCTAAATTTTTTACATTAATAATATCTACAATATACTCAGATATGATCCACATGTTCAAAACAGATGAAGACAGTTAGTTGATGTTGCGTCATCCGAAATTCAGGATTGTTGGACTTGACGACAACAATATCATTTGAGACCATAGACTGTAAATAAAAATGGACGACATGACAGCTACCAAATGCGAAACAAAGAAATCTGTACCGCCCCCTGGTGGCTGGCTGCAGTATAGGTCATAAGCCCCGCCTCCTATGGGCCACGTGGACCAAACAAAAAAGTCAAAAATCAAATTCCGACATCAAATAAATTTTCCATTTTAGGTCGTTCTCATCACACTGGTTTATGTTCACGTGTTCCTGTTTCTTATGAGTTTGATTGTAATTAGTCATTTGATGCTATGAAAAAGCAGTAAAACGTCGTGATTGACGGCTGAGACTGACCTGCGATTGGTCGAGGGAGTGTACTGGCGAGACCGCGATACTGCGCCGTATTTCGGCAACGTTTTTGGTACAGTGGGCGGAATTGGAGACGCGTCGTCCATCTTTATTGACGGTCTCAGTGTGAGACGTCTTTTTGTTCCACGTACAGGTGATTTGATTCAGTAGCCGATTCGCTGGAAAATCCTTTGTTGTGAAAGTTGCGGCTGCTGCGAAGGTTAGAGAGGTGGAAGCAAAGCAGAATGTGGAGCGCTTCTGATAGAACACGTACTTTACATACTGTACAACACTGCAGTACTGCATTATCAAGTTTTTTAATATTTCTTCCTTTTACAAGCTGTCAACTGGGCAGCAGTTTCAATCCAAAGGGGGCAGACGAGAAAACAACCGGAGAGTCAAAGACTTTGAACGTAAAATGAAATAAGCAAATAAATAAAAGGTTGCACAGAAATACAGACCTCAGTCGAACTTAAACATTCCGGAGAACTGCTGAGTTTGTTTGAAGGCTGGGGGGTTATACCTCATACCTCATGAGTGCTAGGCTGGAATATTGTACCGTGATATATATATATATATATATATATCACGTGATAGCGTTCGGTGAAAGCAAGAAGAGAGCACTTATATCGGCAGAAACACATTCTACAAGAAAATGACATTCATCAGTAGAAACGAAACTCCTCTCTCCGCCCGAGGACGACTCAGCATTTTTTTCTTTTACAAGCCAGATGATTGAGAACCGAACACGACAGTTGGTGATTTTCCGCAATGGTTAGTAGACAAATGTACTTCCAAAAAATAATGTTAACAAGTTTCAATCAGGGATTGAGTTCATTTCACATCGCAGGTCGCAGGTTTTTTCTTCTTCTCGTGATTTCACATGCAGCTTCTTTTCCCTGATTTTTCTACTGTTCTGGAAACTACCTAAGTGTTTGTAAACAGCGATACGAACTAATTCCGTCCTTTCCGGCCGATTTCAGCCTTGGCTTCGCGTCCTGTGTTCAGAAATCCTGTGAAGTACTTTCCACAGTCCAAGGACGATTCCCTCTCGGTAGCAGCAGAGTTCAGTACACATCAGTCGGTGACGTAGTGGAAACTCTGCTCAGTGTGTCCAGGGTCTGTCTTCGTGTTCCAGCTCCACTTAGCACAGACCAGACTGGTCCAGGTCACTGTTGCAAATCCGATGCCGATCCTCAGTCCGTAAATAAATGCTTCATAAATGAAAAGCTATGTGATACGAAGGTCCAATTCGGTTCCATCAAAAAAAGTCAGGACTTGTTACCTGGAATCATCCAGGATTGTTCTGTGGTCTGTTCCGCTTCATGCCGGACGGACAAGACGAGTACAACATCCCAGTAAGTCCAGGATTCGTGATGGCTGCAGCTTAGGGTCTAATTTTCACACTCGACCAATCGGCACATGGTCAACGCCCACAATTAACTGAACGTCCTTGCTACTGAGTGAAATCATCTCTGGGCACATCGGACGTCTACTGTTGAGTCCTTATGAACGAGACAGACGTTTTCTAGACGTTCTTGATTCACCATCACAACACTGTTCCACAAAAGTACTATTCCTAATTAAGTTTTCTTTTTTGTCCCTCAAGCTACAATATAATAAAACGCACCGACAATCCCAGGTCGAGTCCTCAAGGGCTGAAAATCAGTCGTCAGTGCTAACTAGCAAGACATTGCCGATCAGACTCCTTAGTTTCTCACGATCTTAATTTATCTTAAATTAGACGCCTACAAACACATTATTAGCATATTCGTCACAGTGTAGAACCAGTTTTGATATCAATCGCTGGTCAGGCGAAAAAAGTTTGTTTTTTTGCGAGCTCCCTCTAGTGGCCAAAAAAACTTGAGTTACCTTTTAGTCCTGGTACCCCGAGTCCAGTGTCCCTGAGCGAGAGAGTAACGCCTCAGGTACAAGACGAAACGACCTTCTGCAGATCTACGTTAAGGTACATTGGGATTTAGCATAACAGGCCGTCGTCTTTGATAAATATATGTTGGTTTTTTTCCTCTGTAAAAATAAACGTTTGGATAGAACCAAAGATGTTGCCGTCGTACTTGTTCACAGTGGTCTCTGTTCTTTGGGTTCTCGTGGGGCGTCTAGGCCGTCGTGTCCTAGATAACGTTTGAGACTAGGTGGAAAAAAAGACCAGATGAAACGTTGGTCAACAATTTAATATCGTACAGCCATGAATTAAAATGTTGTTTTTTTCTCTGGACGAAAGTGGCCTGGTGGTCCTAGTGGCAAGAATGTTAAGTCTCGCACCACAGGCCCTGAATCCTGAATCCTTTCCCCCACTCGCTCATGAATAAATAAATTAAGATAATTAAATGCTTAGAATTTATTGTGATGTCATAACTGGTGGTCACAGATGGATTTTGATTGGGTGTTCAAACACTCCTCGGTCCTTCACAGTGTGTTGCCCATGCTGCTGCTCACCAGCCCTTTGATATTGGTGATGGGCCGAACGTCGTGCAGCTGCCTCCTTCGGTCAATGAACGTGGCGAGCCGCGACGTGTCCAGAGGCGTCTTGGAGTGCTCGCCGCCGTGCGCGCCCCCGCGGCCCACCCACGGGTGCTGCAGGCAGGAAGTGGCGCTCGGCCTCTTCCTCTGGTCCTGCTGCAGCACCGACGACACAAAGTCCCTCGCCGCTTGGCTCACGTCGCGGAAGTACTCGTCCGGGAAGCAGAAGTCCAGGCGGCAGATGTTGACGCAGGTCTCCTCGGGCGATTCGTCCAGGAACGGCGAAACGCCGCTGAGCAGCACGTACGCCAGCACGCCCACGCTCCACACGTCCGTCGCGACGGAGACCGGCGTCCCGCGGATGAGCTCGGGCGCCGCGAACTCCGGGTTTCCGAGCAGCAGGTGGACGTAACGGCGATGGGCGGACAGTTGGACCGCATCGCCGAGGTCGATGAGTTTAATAGCCGGGGTGGGAGAGTGAAGGTCGACCAGGATGTTCTCAGGCTGGAGACGAGAGAAACGGGATTTCAGAGTGTTACAACTAAATATGATCCTTCTGAAAAAGTTGGAAACAGGTCAAGTCAAGCGCACACATGTGGTCACGACCTTCAGATCCAGGTGAGCTACTCTGCAGGTGTGAAGGTGCTGCACGGCCTCCAGAGTTTCCCGGATGAAGAACGCCACCTTCTCCTCCATCAGCTCGTCGTGGGCGACGAGGTAGTCGAGCAGACGACCGTCCTCCAGCCTGACACGCAAACATCAAGAAACGTTTAGGTCGGTAGGACACTTGATAACACTGCTGACAGCTAGCACAAGTTGCCAGCTAGCTAGTTAGCTAACATTTAAGATACACAAAAGTAACAAATCTGACATTTTGGCTTGAAAACTTTAGCTACTAGCTAGTTAGCTAACATTTAATATACACAAAAGTAACAAATCTGACATTTTGGCTTGAAAACTTTAGCTACTAGCTAGTTAGCTAACATTTAATATACACAAAAGTAACAAATCTGACATTTTGGCTTGAAAACTTTAGCTACTAGCTAGTTAGCTAACATTTAAGATACACAAAAGTAACAAATTGGATATTATGGTTTGAAAACTTTAGCTACTAGCTAGTTAGCTAACATTTAATATACACAAAAGTAACGAATCGGACATTTTGGTTTGAAAACTTTAGCTACTAGCTAGTTAGCTAACATTTAAGATACACAAAAGTAACAAATCAGACATTTTAGTTTGAAAACGGAAAACTGTGTTGTAATGGGAATGTGAGCGTTTTCCACATGCTGTATTAGTGAATGAGTAAAATGTTGCAGCTTTACTTTAGCTAACTAGCTATTAGCTAACGTAGCTTCAGACTTACAGCTCCAGGACCAGCATCAGAGAGCTGGGAGACTCGTACGTGTCCAGCAGCGCCACCAGCTGGTGATTCTGCACGTGCTGAAGGAGGTCCGCCTCGTGCGCCGCCTGCTCCTTCTTCTGCATCTTCTTACTCACGAACTTCACTGCGACCTAGACAGGAAAAAGAATTGGGAAAATAAATGAAAAATGATATGAAAAGTAATTATTGTCTCAGATGCAGAGATATTGAGTTGTGAGCGAGGCCTTACCTCCTTCTTCGTAGACTTGTTGAGACACTTTCTCACCACGGAAAATCGCCCCCTAGTTAACAGAAGAAGTCACAAACAGGATGTTGGAAAGAAACAGGCTACACAAATACCAAGGTCTGGGCTGATAAAGGTATTGTTTCTGAGAGTCAGTTGCTTTTACCTTCCAATCTCACAGATCTCGGAGAAAGTCGAGTCAAAGTTTTCCTTCCACTGGATTCCTGTTCCGTCGTATCCCGAGTCTGGACAGAGGATGGAAGGATGAAACACTTAAACTCATCCCAACTTTGTGTGGTGATGCGTTGAAATTATACTCTGCCTGTAAAAGTAGAGATAGTTACGCATTTTGTTTGACTGTCATGAAAAGATTGATATCAATCGCACAAGTCTGTGATTAGCCTAGCTTAGCATAAAGACTACAAACGGGGATAACGGGGAGCGGAGACCTTCAATAGAGTTTGTCAGTCTTTATGCTAAGCTAGGTTCATCAAGTCTTTGCACAGACATTTGATTAACATCTAAATCTAATATCGTCTCTCTTGGAATCATGGCTCTCGCAAAACTCTTCCTCTGACGGTGTTTTCAGGATGTTTTTCACACTTACTGCCGCTGGGCAGCGTGACCATGTTGGAGGGCTCGGACGGCGGGCCGACGCCCCAGCGGTTGGACGCCCGCACCCTGAACTGGTAGTGGCCGCCGGGGATCAGGGCGTCGATCTGAACACACTCCTCCCTGCTGCTGGCCACCTGCTGCCACAGCAACGAGTCTGCGGGAGACGAGCGAAGTGGGAAAAACCGCTTAGGTCTGGTTCCAGTCGCTGGAAGATCCAGTAAATCCACCGTCCTGCGGAGGTACGCACCTTCCTGCCTGTACTCCACAGTGTAGCTGCTGACTGCACAGTGAGCGGACGAAGCCGGAGGAGGCCAGTGGACCATCACCGCCGTGCTGCTGGCTTCCTGCGCCACGGGCCGCCCTGGGGCTGCTGGGATACCTGCAGGGGGGGGGGGCGTCCCAAAAACTATTTTTAAAACTAATATCTCACAAAACCATGACAGCTGCTCAACATGTCTAGTTGCTGACCAGCGTTCCTGCTTGAAAATTGCGAAACGTAACTGAATCCAGGTGCCGTTACCTTGCACTTTAATGGAGGCGGAGGAGGAGGCGGAGCCGTGGTCGTTGACGGCGACGCAGGTGTAGATGCCCGTGTCCTGGGGCATCAGATTACAGATCTTCAACAAGATGTCACCCGTATCCCTGGAGACGAGGAGGAAGAAGAAGTTGACGGGAGGAAAACTGGGGAGGAGAAAGGGGAACACGTTTTTTTTTCTTTTTCCCATTGTACCTGATGTCGATGGTGAAGCGACTGTTGCTGGTCACCGGGTTCTGGTCGGGGCCCTTCAGGGTCACGGAGGGTTTGGGTCGTCCGCAGACTTTGCAGCAGAGGACGACCGTCTCGCCGAACGCACAGACCACGTCCGACAGGGCGACGAGGAACTCTGGAGCCACTGCACAAAGGAAACAAGGTACTGAACGTTCAGCTCTGACTCCGTTTAAATGTATACTTTGAACACAACTGCGCCAAGGACACCGAGGATTTGGGCAGTTGGACATTATTGGGGGTCGTCGTGCCAATTCTCAGCTTTAATTTGAGAGAGTTTACCTCAATATTTAATACATAAGAGTTGAGGGGCTCAAAAGTCATTGGACAGATGCAAACTACAGAACGGAACCAGACGCGTATACGCTGCTTCGTCTCCCGTCTCTCACCTTCCTGGATGAAGTTTGGGTTGAGGAGCTGGAAAACAGACGAGGGTCAAAGTTAAAAGTCGAGCTGATGTTCAGTTCTTGACGTGATCTGTGCAGTCGTGCAGCGGGAGGTTCTTTTAATTCTCCGCACACGTACCTCCATGCCGGACTTTGGGTCGAGGTCGTCGTCACAGTCCGACTCGTCTGACGTGTGAACGTCCTGGTGGAGAACGGAGGAGGAAGACGAGGAGGACGAGGAGGAGGAGGAAGACGAGGAGGAGGAAGGGAAAAAAGAGACGTAGGTGAAAGATGGTGGTAGTGGAGAGGAGAGGACAGAAGGAAGGAAGGAAAAGTTAAAGGGTAGATATGGGAGAAGAGAAAAACCAAGAGGAAAAAGACAAATACAGAAATGGGTGAAGGTTTGTTAAAGAGATAGTAAGATGAGAAGAGGTGGATTAAAGACAATAAGCTTCTGGAGGTTCCTTTAGGTTCTGCTGAGGAGCAGCTCTGACGTTCCTTCTCAGAACCTTGTTCACGTGGCCGATACATTCAGGAGCTTTTCCATTGGACTCTCGGTCTGGACATGTGGCGGTTCTGAATCCAGGAACTGAATCTCTTCTGAACAAAAGCGATGCCACAGACTGTAACGTCTACCTCCTCTTCCACAGCTCCCACTTCTCTCAACTTTTTATATATATAATAAAATACACATGGATAGACTCTTCGTCCATGACAGTAACCATGACGGTTCGTTTGTTTGTCGGCAGGATTATGCAAAACGTATAAAAATGGAATTCATCTAAACTTTTTTTACTCACTTTCTTAAACATTGTGACTTTTTCACGTTCAACTTGATAACATAATGCAAACAGAAAGGCAGGGACACTGTGTCTGTGTGTGTGTGTGTGTGTGTGTGTGTGTGTGTGTGTGGTTTTTAAAAGTAGAAAAAAAATGTGATTTCTTTTCAGGCTGCAGAAAAAATGTCACATTTCATCTCATCTCATCTTTGTACTGGATGATGTTAGATCCAAAACACAGTGTTTCTACATGTTAGTTCAAAAGTAGGCCGAGCAACTTAAAAAACCCAAATCCAACGTCGGAGGAGTCAAACAGGCAATAAATCACTGGGTTCTACTTCTTCATGCAGCGAGGGAGAAAATCAAATCAAACAACACACAAAACAAATCAGAGTTTATTTTTCACTCAGTGCAGTCGATTGGGTTTTCGGGTAAAAAAAATAAATAAAGATTTATCGAGAAAATGTAAAAAACTTGCAGCGTTCTCAACCAGTTAATATTTTTTAATATGTCATTTCATATTATCATTATGATCTGACCTTTCTCATCATCATCATCTGACCTCTGCCGACTACGACCTTGTGGCCTGGTCACACCGGCATTTTAAAATTCATTTTGTTGTTCCACTTCCTGGTTCGGCCGCCCGGTGCTTTGGTACATAACCGGCAGGGTTCTGTAAATTCACGATGTCCCTGAACGCAGCACCGGCACACGAATTAATAAGAACTTTGATCAGAAACATTTAATTTTGTACGTTCAGGTTGAGAATCACCGCTGGAGTCAAAACCAGACAACAAAAGAATCCTGTCGATTTGCACACACACGCAGGTTAAGAATTAAAATAACTATAAACCAAAGGGGGCGGGGTCAACTAGGTGAGGGGGGGTTTCGGCACACACACATGACATCACCAGCGTGCGCCGTCGTGCCCACATTTACTCACTTTGCCCTTCGCCCGAGTGGCGGGGGAGGCGAGAGGGGGAGGAGGGGGCGTGGTTTCTTTGGGCTTACGCAGGAGGCCGTTCTCGTGACCCCTGACCCCCGCCAAGGTGGCGTCCCTGGCCTCGGCGCGCTTCCGGGCGCGCAGCGTGTTCCACGACAGAGACTTCCTGTACGGTACAGGAAGGAACGAGAAATACGTCAAGCAGCCAATCAGAGAGAAGCCCAGCGGCGTCCAGCCAGAGTCTGGCTGCAGAGGCAACATGGCCGACGACAGGTCAACGCTTCCTGCGAGTCGTGACCAGTCGGGGGGTGATGTCGTGTGGCTGTCGCTATGGATACAAGCACTGAAGCTGCAGCCAGACTCTTCTGGTCCATTTAGATCAGAGGAGAGAGAGAGAGAGAGGATGGAGCGAGAGAACGAGAGAGAGAGGACTTTATTGAGAGAGAGAGAGAGAGAGAGAGAAAGATGAAGAGTCATAAATCCTCTTCAAACTGTTAAATACAAACTTTTCAACATTGATCCACTTTTAAATTAATTCAAATGTACATTGATCTGAACTAATAAGGATGATTAAACATCTGAACTTGTTAAGATGAATCTTTTACCTCCTTTATTGCTCAAACACATTTACTGTATAATCAAGTCGTGCGACTCCTTGTGGAGTGTCACGTGTCAGTAACGAAAGTTACTCGTCAGCTCGATGGCTTTGCCGCCATAATGGAAGGTTCCCACCGGACGCGGCGCGAATAACGCTTCAGACGCTCGAGTTGAAATATTTCATCTGGGCGTGTCGATGCGTTGCTTGGCAGGAAGTGAGCGAGGAAGTTGGACACGAGCTTAAGCTCCAGTTAGGCACAACCGCTTTCCCATTGGCCTTCCTGTCTGCCTTTCTTTCTTACATTCACTTACGTGTGTGTGTACGTGTGTGTGTACGTGTGTGTGTGTGTGTGTGTGTGTGTGTGTGTTCAGAGGAGGTTTGTCAGAGAATGTGGAAGGAAGAACGGGGAATCATTTGCGTTATTCGCACAAATATGCGGCAAAGTGTTCCAGCGACCAAACTCAGACACTCAATCATTTCTGCGTCGCGTCGGGTGTGAACGCACCACAACTTGTCGAGCTCTAATGATCGATATCTGGACGATTCGTCGCTCGCACGTTCACACAAGAGCAGCACCAGCAGTTTTTCCTTCTCAGTTAAATTCCATTTTGAATTTGTACCTTGTGGAGAGTCAGACCGTTGATGTTAGTAAAAATAAGAACAAATGAAACAACAAAAAATATAAAAAATAAATGTCACTACGATAAGAACAAATACAAAAAAAGAGGTTTCAAATCAACCAGACAGGGAAAAGTTGCAGACAATATTGTTTTTATACTTTCTACAATAATCTAATTCCCCTGAAGAGGCTCATCTGTAATAAATATGATGAAAACACCCCCTCTAGTGGTGGAACACAGAAGCACAGGCGGAAACGCTCAGTTTCACATTTGCTGTTTGCAGTTTATTTACAAATATTAAAAACTACAAACTGTCAATCATCTCCCGGCCCCTAAACGCAGAACAAGAACAACTTCACCTCCTTCTCCTCCGCGTCGCTCTGCCGACTCATGCTCAAGTCCAAAAGGTTTATTTTTTTTTTTACATATTTAAAATACATTTAAAAACCATTATCATTAGACTACCAACAGCACAATGCGGACCGTTGCCGTTAAATGAAAAAACATATTGCACAGCCTGACGACTTCATTCATATTCTTTTTCTTTTTTTTCTTCTTCATCTTAAATAGTGCAAAAAGGGATTTTTATATTTACAGGAATGTTCTAGAGCCTCAAAATGTACTTTGTACAGTGAACTGCCGACATGATGAACAAAAACCCAACATGTGGAGGAAATGAATCCAACTTTGTCCGTAAAAATAAAATAATAATAATAATAATTACAAGGCAGGAAAAAAAACAACGACAAATAAAACAACAACAACAAGAGGAATAAACAGGATTGCCACAGACAACAAAATTAATCTTTCTCCTCTGCGGGAGAACGGGGCAGCGTCCACCTGAAAGCCCCGGGGGTGAGTTTCAAAAAGAAGAAGTCAAAAGAAAAACTTACAAAAAATAAGAAAAAGAAATAAAATGTGTTAGGAACTGAAATAAGAGTCTGGTTTTTGAGCTCCACGGGTTTATTTCCTCTCTCTCGTTTCCAGAGTCAGCTACGAGTTACAAGACTTTCTATCCAGTCCGCAGTGTGTGTGTGTGTGTGTGTGTGTGTGTGTGTGTGTGTGTGTGTTGTAGTTCGTGTAGTTGCCACAGAGCCGTCAACGTGACAATGGCTCAGAAATTCAAACTGTCACCGAAGCAGCTTGACGGACAGTAAAGAGACCAGTTCTGTACCTTTTACCTCCGAGGAGAAACAAAAAGAAGAAGTCTCCGGTCCATGAGTTCGTTTCAAAGGGAGGAGGGGAAGGGAAGGTGGGGGGTGAGGGGAGGAGGCGGCGAGCAGTTAGTAAACGGGGGGGACGGGTGCAGAGTCCAAAAAAAATGCGGAGACAGCGCTCTGTCACCTGAAAATCTCTGGGAGCCAGAAGTGCCGGGTGGTGCGGAGACGGGGACTTACTTGATGTTGTTGGCGTCGGCCACCGCCGCCGGGAAGGACGACGTGGACGAGGAGTCTTTGATGGCCTTGGCGGCGGGGCGCAGGACACGTCCCGGGACCCAGCCCTCGGCGGCCGGCGACAGGCTGTTGGCCGGCCGGTACACGAGGTACATGTTCTGCTGGTTGGTGGCCAGGATCTGCACCGTCTCGCCCTGGCTCACGCAGATCTCGTTCTCCTTGAGCGCCGAGTAGTCCTGGGTGACCGACATGGTGGAGGAGACGCCGTTGCAGCCGCCGTCGCCGTCCTGAGGAGGAGGAGGGGGGAGGATGAAGGACAGAGGGGTGGAGATGGAAGGGGAGTGGAGGAGAAGAGGAGGAGGACAACTGAGGTTAGGTGTGTTGGATAACGGTCCTGCCAGTGGGGATGCCGTTACAGCTGATCCCGACCTGAGGAGGAGCAGGGGGAGGTGAGGGGGAGGGGGAGGTGAGGAGCAAGGAGCAGGGGGAGGGGGAGATGAGGAGCGATGAGGAGCGAGGAGCAGGGGGAGGGGGAGATGAGGAGCGATGAGGAGCAGGGGGAGGGGGAGATGAGGAGCGTTGAGGAGCGAGGAGCGGGGGGAGGGGGAGGTGAGGAGCGAGGAGTGGGGCGAGGTGAGGAGCAGGGGGAGGTGAGGAGCGAGGAGCAGGGGGAGGGGGAGGTGAGGAGCGAGGAGAAGGGGGAGGGGGAGGTGAGGAGCGAGGAGCAGGGGGAGGGGGAGGTGAGGAGCGAGGAGCAGGGGGAGGGGGAGGTGAGGAGCGAGGAGCAGGGGGAGGGGGAGGTGAGGAGCGATGAGGAGCGAGGAGCAGGGGGAGGGGGAGATGAGGAGCGAGGAGCAGGGGGAGGGGGAGATGAGCGATGAGGAGCGAGGAGCAGGGGGAGGGGGAGATGAGGAGCGATGAGGAGCGAGGAGCAGGGGGAGGGGGAGATGAGGAGCGATGAGGAGCGAGGAGCGGGGGGAGGGGGAGGTGAGGAGCGAGGAGTGGGGCGAGGTGAGGAGCAGGGGGAGGTGAGGAGCGAGGAGCAGGGGAGGGGGAGGTGAGGAGCGAGGAGCAGGGGGAGGGGGAGGTGAGGAGCAGGGGGAGGGGGAGATGAGGAGCGATGAGGAGCGAGGAGCGGGGGGAGGGGGAGGTGAGGAGCGAGGAGTGGGGCGAGGTGAGGAGCAGGGGGAGGTGAGGAGCGAGGAGCAGGGGGAGGGGGAGGTGAGGAGCGAGGAGCAGGGGGAGGGGGAGGTGAGGAGCAGGGGGAGGGGGAGATGAGGAGCGATGAGGAGCGAGGAGCGGGGGGAGGGGGAGGTGAGGAGCGAGGAGTGGGGCGAGGTGAGGAGCAGGGGGAGGTGAGGAGCGAGGAGCAGGGGGAGGGGGAGGTGAGGAGCGAGGAGCAGGGGGAGGGGGAGGTGAGGAGCAGGGGGAGGGGGAGATGAGGAGCGATGAGGAGCGAGGAGCGGGGGGAGGGGGAGGTGAGGAGCGAGGAGTGGGGCGAGGTGAGGAGCAGGGGGAGGTGAGGAGCGAGGAGCAGGGGGAGGGGGAGGTGAGGAGCGAGGAGTGGGGCGAGGTGAGGAGCAGGGGGAGGGGGAGGTGAGGAGCGAGGAGTGGGGCGAGGTGAGGAGCAGGGGGAGGTGAGGAGCGAGGAGCAGGGGGAGGGGGAGGTGAGGAGCGAGGAGTGGGGCGAGGTGAGGAGCAGGGGGAGGTGAGGAGCGAGGAGCAGGGGGAGGGGGAGGTGAGGAGCGAGGAGCAGGGGGAGGGGGAGGTGAGGAGCGAGGAGCAGGGGGAGGGGGAGGTGAGGAGCGAGGAGCGGGGGGAGGGGGAGGTGAGGAGCAAGGAGCAGGGGGAGGGGGAGGTGAGGAGCAAGGAGCGGGGGGAGGGGGAGGTGAGGAGCAAGGAGCAGGGGGAGGTGAGTAGCAGGGGGAGGTGAGGAGCAGGGGGAGGTGAGGAGCGAGGAGCAGGGGGAGGTGAGGAGCGAGGAGCGGGGGGAGGGGGAGGTGAGGAGCAAGGAGCAGGGGGAGGGGGAGGTGAGGAGCAAGGAGCAGGGCGAGGTGAGTAGCAGGGGGAGGTGAGGAGCAGGGGGAGGTGAGGAGCGAGGAGCAGGGGGAGGTGAGGAGCGAGGAGCGGGGGGAGGGGGAGGTGAGGAGCAAGGAGCAGGGGGAGGGGGAGGTGAGGAGCAAGGAGCAGGGCGAGGTGAGTAGCAGGGGGAGGTGAGGAGCAGGGGGAGGTGAGGAGCGAGGAGCAGGGCGAGGTGAGTAGCAGGGGGAGGTGAGGAGCGAGGAGCAGGGGGAGGTGAGGAGCGAGGAGCAGGGGGAGGGGGAGGTGAGGAGCGAGGAGCAGGGCGAGGTGAGGAGCAGGGGGAGGGGTCGTAGCAGGGGGAGGTGAGGAGCAGGGGGAGGTGAGGAGCAGGGGGAGGTGAGGAGCGAGGAGGAGGGGGAGGTGAGGAGCGAGGAGGAGAGGAGCGAGGAGGAGGGGGAGGTGAGGAGCAGGGGGAGGTGAGGAGCAGGGGGAGGTGAGGAGCGAGGAGGAGGGGGAGGTGAGGAGCAGGGGGAGGTGAGGAGCAGGGGGAGGTGAGGAGCAAGGAGCAGGGGGAGGTGAGTAGCAGGGGGAGGTGAGGAGCAGGGGGAGGTGAGGAGCGAGGAGCAGGGGGAGGTGAGGAGCGAGGAGCGGGGGGAGGGGGAGGTGAGGAGCAAGGAGCAGGGGGAGGGGGAGGTGAGGAGCAAGGAGCAGGGCGAGGTGAGTAGCAGGGGGAGGTGAGGAGCAGGGGGAGGTGAGGAGCGAGGAGCAGGGGGAGGTGAGGAGCGAGGAGCGGGGGGAGGGGGAGGTGAGGAGCAAGGAGCAGGGGGAGGGGGAGGTGAGGAGCAAGGAGCAGGGCGAGGTGAGTAGCAGGGGGAGGTGAGGAGCAGGGGGAGGTGAGGAGCGAGGAGCAGGGCGAGGTGAGTAGCAGGGGGAGGTGAGGAGCGAGGAGCAGGGGGAGGTGAGGAGCGAGGAGCAGGGGGAGGGGGAGGTGAGGAGCGAGGAGCAGGGCGAGGTGAGGAGCAGGGGGAGGGGTCGTAGCAGGGGGAGGTGAGGAGCAGGGGGAGGTGAGGAGCAGGGGGAGGTGAGGAGCGAGGAGGAGGGGGAGGTGAGGAGCGAGGAGGAGAGGAGCGAGGAGGAGGGGGAGGTGAGGAGCAGGGGGAGGTGAGGAGCAGGGGGAGGTGAGGAGCGAGGAGGAGGGGGAGGTGAGGAGCAGGGGGAGGTGAGGAGCAGGGGGAGGTGAGGAGCGAGGAGCAGGGGGAGGTGCATGTGCGTGGAGGCCGTTTACAGAAAACTCACCCGGGGGTCAAAACACGACGAGCCGCCGTTGGACGTGGACACTTTCATCTGGCTCCTCCCCCACTCCGACGACTCCTTGTCGCCGAGGCCGACGGCAGAGGACGGCCGGCTGTGGGAGGAGGCGGCGGGCCGGTTCCCGGAGGACGAGCGGTTCCTGGTGAGCGACGCCGAGCTGCCGCCGCCGCCGCCGCCGCCTCCTCCTCCTCCTCCTCCTCCTCCTCCTCCTCCTCCTCCTCCTCCTGCGACGCAGCTCTTCTCCTTCTGGTACTCGATGGGAGACTGGAGAGCTGCAGATGGGAAATACACGCGTCTCTTTTCTTCTCTGATGTCATGTCAAATTATGCTTGGAAATCTGTTAGCTAATCCAAGCGACGTTTCCTCACCAGACAGGAAGTTGCTCTGCGCGTCCAGCACTACCTGGATGTGCTGGATCCAGACCTGCTTGATGTCGACGTTGGCCGCCTGCAGCGTGAACCGCTCCGACGAGCCGCGGCAGGACAGGACGAACTTGCACGGATCGTTGTCCACGCTCTCCTCCAGACCCAGGTAGGAAATCTAAAGGGGGGCGGAGACAGCAAAATGGCCGTTGTGGCAGGCGCGCAAAGGTTTTTTTGCTTTCAGAACTTCCGCCGAACCCCAAGCCGCACGGCGTGCCGACCTTGATGCTCTTCTTGAACTGGTACCGGGGCGTGGACGAGCCCTTGCGGAGCAGCTCGCTGAAGATGACGATCTGCTCGAAGAGGAAGACCCGCCGCTCCTTGGAGCGCGACAGCACGCCGGCGTCCTGCTCCGTCACGAAGAAGGTCTCCTGCTGCAGCAGCTTGCCCTGACTGGTCAGCTTGCCCTGCAGGGATGGGAGAAAAGCCACGTGGATTTAGAGCCGGCCACGACGGGTCTGCACTCGCGTCATTCAATCGACCGGCGGGTCGACGAACCTCGTAGCCCTGCAGACGACCCAGATTCATCATGTCGTTGCACAGCTTGGGGACCTGAGACATCAGACCTACGGCTTTCTGAGAGACGGAGACGGAGACGGAGAGATCTTAGTAGAAGATTAAAAAGAACTGCCACTGTAAAATCAGGACAAGCATGAGTTGTGCTTTTACCTCGATTTGTTCACAGTCCAGTCCCGCCTTGGAGCTGAACTTCAGGAAGTCCTGCGGAGACACACGGCCAGAAAAACTGATTAAGAAGACAAAGGAGCATTTGCTGTATTTAACACAGTTCAGATAGATTTATAACATCGTTCCTGTGGAGTCTAAAAATAACCAACAGGAAAAATTAAGATTTCACTTTGAATTTCAGTCATTTCCGTCAAAATAGTTCATCTTCATTTTAGTACATTTGGTAAAACTGAACCGTATATAATTTTATCTGTTGCATGGTTTTAACAGTCATAACAGACTTTTAAATGCAAGTTAAACAAGACTGAATGTTTTCATATTTTTCCTGTAGTGATCATTTTTGCACATAAAGTTGAAAGGAGATTATTTACACTGCAAATTGTTCTGTGCCAGATTTGGAAATATGAGATTAATTATCTTGTTCTTAAAAAATTATTTACTTGTTTGTGTCAATGAATTCATGTAATATTCTGGATTAAATCATGAACTGATTATTTCCCTTGTATTTAAGTCATTTTCTCCACAAATTCAGTATTTTATTTCTTCTAATTTAACTTTTCCTTTTCTTTTTCACAGTGTAATTGTTTGAACCCTTTGTGAAAATGCGTCTCTGTGCCTGATACCTTCAGCAGCAGCTGGTACTTGGTGATTCTCTGGATGGGTTTGATGAGGAAGTCGCTGATGGACAGTCTGGACTGGACGTCCTGCTGGATTCCCTGCGACACAAACACCAACAACACATCACAACATTTGACGACTATGGAAACGTTAGACAACGTGAAAACCAGAACTAACCGGATCAAATGTAAAACAGTGTAACAAAACCCCGATACGGTTTCGCACCTTGATCCGGACTTTTGATTGACACATCGTCTTAATGTCGACGAAAGCAAAGTCATACGAAGAGTCAAAACATCACTTACGTCAAAATACGTGTCGTATTCTGCTACGATGAACTCGGACTTTGGCTTATTCTGACAGTAAACCACGTACATGTGGAGTCTCCTCTCCTGCAACACACACACACACACACACACACACACACACACACACACACACACACACACACACACACACACACACACACACACACACACACACACACACACACACACACACACACACACACACACACACACACACACACCAGTTGATTATCAGACTGCAGATCATGTTGACAGTAGTGTTTTAATACCAAATGTCAACTATACTTTGCACTCACGTGTTTGATGAAGAGCTCGGCCAGGTGCTCGTTGTCCTCCAGACACTTCTCCAGCTCACCTACGAAGAAACTGACAGAAAGAGACGGGAGACGGACGTTACTGTACCGAGTGAGAACAGGCGGCGCCGGGCGGCGTGCGGCGGGTGACGCTCACTCTCTGTGCCAGTCGCAGATCTGGTGGATGTTCCCGAAGACGATCTTGTCTTTTCCTTTCATGTCGTCGGGGACGCCCTTCTCCTCGATTCTCTTCATGAAGCTCTGCGAGGGGGCGACACGGAACACTTGAGGACCATTTCATATATTAGATGAGATACATGAAAGTGTCCAGGTGGAATTCCGCCCTCCTCCATTACAGCAGAGAGAGACAAATGGCGGTAAAGACAGACGAGCGGGCGCCCCACCTCCACCACGATGCCCAGATCCTTGACGTAGTCCTTCTCCGTCTGAATCAGCTCGTTCAGGACAAACCTGCGCAGAAGCCAAACACAAGTCAGATCACCGTCGCGATGCTCTGCGGCGGGGCGGTGCGGTAGAAGTGCATGTCCTTGAAGTGGCGGCGGCGGCGATATTTCTACTGTTGCACTCACATGCGGCCCCTCATGGCTTTGGCCCTCTGCTCCAGCTCGGGGTTCCGCGGCTGCACGGGAGTGGTTTGTTCGGGCGGAGTGAGCGCGGAGAACCCCGGGTACGCTCCGGGTTCCAGGGTCTGAGGAGAACAGGGGGCGGACGTGAAGGAGTCGCGTCGTACACTGTTGAACACTGTACACGGTCCGAGTGATGAGGTCGTCTCCTGACCGCAGGACGTCGGCGTTTACAGTCAGCGACGGAGTTACTGTTCACAAACTTTGAACTGATCTGCAGACGCGGGACGACGTTCCAGGGAGTGTTTCCACTTCATGGAATCATTTCATCCAGCGGATCCCAGAGCTCTACTCAAATACTTCAGACATGTCGTTGTCGAGGAAACGGATGGAAGTGAAGTTACAACACGTCCTCAACATGCGAGGGACATATTGACAGAATATATGTTTTCAAGAGTGATACAAATCTTTTGGAATTTTTTTAAGAGGTAAAAATCTTTTGGCTTGTTTCTGTGCCAAACATTTTTAAGTTTCACTGGTACACAAAATGTACAAACCTCTCACATTACAAGTATGAACACTCAACACGTTTATGAACGAAGCAACACTCAGGCAAACTACTGAAAATTAGAACATCGCAGACAAACACCACACAAACAACATCAACGCACTTTATGATCACTAGCTATATTAATTTGCTGGAATGAGCACAAACGGTGAACGCAGCAGGTGAGCAGCGTCGGGCTCTTCTACCCACAATGCCTCACTCTGCGCCCCGAACGCGCACTCACCATCTTGGTTTTAACCAGTTTTTCTATGGCGCTAACCAGCTCTGCGGCGCTGGGCACCTCGGACGACGACTGCAGAGACGTTAGCAAGGACGACGACTGAGAGGAGGAGGAGGAGGACGGAAAGAGAGAGAGAGAGAGAGAGAGAGAGAGAGAGAGAGAGAGAGAGAGAGCGTGTTAGAAGAATCGGAAAGGGAGAAAAGAAGAGAGAAGATTCTAGTTAGCGGAGGATTAGAGCAGCAGATTGAGGAACGTGCACCTCAACAATAAGATAACTGTCAATCAACTCCGACATGCTGACACGGATTAATGCCACCAAGCCAAAAACAGAATAATGAATAATAAACATATGATTCACGCTAATTGAATGACAAGAGCATAAAAACAAGTACAAACCCAATAAGATGGGATCTCTTACATGCATCGAATGAAAACAGGTCTAAAAGATACTGAGATTCAAATAAAACCAGAACTGTTACAATTATCAAATCAGACAAAGAAAAAACAATAAGCAGTTTACTGCGACATAGTAAAAATTGAAGTTGAATCAGTTTGAAGCAGAGTGAAGAAGAAGAAGGTTTGACGGACGTGAACGAAAAGTGAGTTGAACAGGTCAGATGAAAATAATAAAATGTATTACCACACACACACACACACACACACACACACACACACACACACACACACACACACACACACACACACACACACACACACACACACACACACACACACACACACACACACACACACACACACACACCTTGTCGTCCTGAGCCGACGGGTCCTTGATGATCTCCATGGGCGGGGGCAGGGGCGTGTGCGCCTCCTCGTCCTGCTCCTCCTCGCCGCCGCTCTGCATCCCGGACGGCGTCTTCGAGAGGAGGTTCCCGTCCTTACTGAGGACTCTCTGCAATAATACAAGACATGAACAAATAAAATCACGCATCACTTTACGGATCTATTGATTCTCATATGTCATGGCGGAGCCTTCGTTTTCTGATTTGCCAGAATCACTTGGCCGTCGTCAACCCACAGTTTTCCAAAGAATTACTCATGGAAACACTTCAATTTCCACTAAACAAGTTTCCTAATCAATATGAAATGAGCCGCAGAGTGTGAAGATGAGTCACGCTTGGTTTCTATAGTCGGTGGGAGTTGTGACGAAGCTCAGACAAATAACTCCTCATGGTCTTAGGCGAGTTTTTTGGCAACGTGAGAAACTTTGAGCTCTGAACTGTCCTGAAACACGTTTGTCCTGTTGACGCACGTTCAAGAGGCAGAACATGGAGCAGAAAAGACATGGCGGCGTTGGAGCTTTTTAACGAATACAAAAACTTTTTCCAAAAAACATCTAGTGTCCAGACTTCTTGGATTCTGTAACCAGATTAATCACCTGGCAGGGTGGGTGGGTGTGTGTGCGTGCGTGTGTGTGTGTGTGTGTGTGTCTGTGTGTGTGTTTGTGTCTGGATGTGTTTATGAGTCATCTCAGGGAAAAGGGAACTTCATCTGTTTATTGTCGATGAGCCACATGTAGATGGTGTCAATTAAAAACTCAAAGTGTTTAAAAACTCAAATTTTGCATGTTCACATCTATTATTAAAGAGTTTTTGCCGTTTCTTCTATCTTGGTGTTTGTAATCATCTTGAAAATACATAAATGTAAAATGACTAATAATTCCTTTGAAATCCACAACTTCCTCTCAGAGGAAATCATAAAGCTTCCGAGTTGGAAGGAGGAGGCGGGGAAGTTCGCTCCCACTTTTCTACAACCCAGAATCTTTTCCTTCAAGAAACGATTCAAACTGACGGAAATAGACGATTAAATAATCGCGATGAAATCAGGCACGAGCATAGAAGTGGAGGACTGGTGCTTTAAATGAGTTGTTGATTACATCATCATCACACAACAGTGGCAGGTCACCTCGTCGATGTTGTCGTCCTGCAGGCCGAGGTCGGGCTGTCCCAGGTCAACGCTCTTTCTGTTCTCCTCTCTCCCGGATCCTGGTCCTGTCAATCAATCAGTCAATCAATCAGTCAGTTCAGTCACACAGATATCAAAACAATTCTGATGTCTCCTTGTGTGGCAGGAATGATCGCATTGAACGTTTCTGCTCATCGACCATGGATCAGCACGCGAGAGAGGGAGAGAGAGAGAGAGAGAGAGAGAGAGAGAGAGAGAGAGAGAGAGAGAGAGAGAGAGAGAGAGAGGGTACGGAAACGCTTCCTGCCGACAAACCAATCAGAGTCGAGTATCAGGGAAACGCAGGTGATGACGACAGGACGCAAACAACAGTTCTTTGGTGCGTTTCGCAACGTGGCAAAATGAAACCAACGCTGAAAATGGTTCAAATGTGAACCAATGGAACAAAAATAAGCATGTTTGTGTTATTGACCCTTGTTGATTCATTTGTGAGCATGAACTTCCGGTCGGAGGCGTTCAGGTAAATGCTCTGACATTTGAAATCTAACAATCGGCCAATCAGCAACCTTTATGAATGCAAGAAAAAAAAACGACTCGTCCTTTCCTGTGGCGTCTGTAAAGTTCACCTGTCTCGCTCCTCTATCGACCGCGTGACGGCTCACCGTCAGCGAACATGCCGCCGGTACCCGCGGCCCGTCTCTTACCCGTCTTCTTCTGCTTGTTGCTGGGCAGCTTCTTGACGGAGCTGCCGTGGCTGAGGCGGCGGACCGGGCTGGTCAGCCATTTCCTCAGCGTGTTCCCGGAGCGCTTGGGCCCCGGCGAGCTGCTGGACTGCAGGGAGCTGAGGGACGGCTGCGGCTGCAGGTTGGCCACCGACTCGGTCTTCCCATCGGAGCCGCCCACCGGATAGTTTTCTGAAAAAAAGCGAGGCGGACGAGGTTGACGACTTCAAAATCACATCTGCTGAGGCTTCTAGAAGCGGCTGCGTGCTGTCGTGGCGTCAGTTCGCATGTTTACAAGACTTTTAATATGATTTCATTTTGTGCAAACATGTTGTCTTAAAGATTCACTAGATGAGCTGCACGGTGGCGTAGCGGTCAGCGCTGTCGCCTCACAGCAAGAAGGTTCTGGGTTCGAGTCCCGGTTCAAACCAACCAGGGCCTTTCTGTGTGGAGTTTGCATGTTCTCCCCGTGTGTGCGTGGGTTCTCTCCAGGTTCTCCATCTTCCTCCCACAGTCCAGAGACATGCAGAATGGGGTCAGGTTCATTGGAGACTCTGAATTGACCGTAGGTGTGAATATGAGAGTGAATGGTTGTCTGTCTCTGTATGTGGCCCTGTGATAGGCTGGAGACCTGTCCAGGGTGAACCCCGCCTCTCGAGCTGGGATTGGCTCCAGCCCCCCGCGACCCTTAAATGGATAAAGCGGATTGATTCACTAGAAGTCTCTTGGATTCCCTGCTCATTCCCTGCTTGTTGTACATGATGTATTAAATAATGCCTGGAACTCCATGTGTCTAAATCTCCATCCACACCCAGGAGATTTTAAAATATCGCGGTATTTATCAATACAACAAACATATCGCAATATGTGAAATCTCCTTCACACGTTCTCAGCCTCTTTGTGAAACTGAAACGTACATTGTCAAATCGATTGATGATGCTCCAGCTGCACAGCGTCACGTTCGCATCAACGCGAGTCCATTGAAACGACCACAACGCGCGGAGCAGCCGCTCTCGTGTCGCACGCCGCGTCTCCTCCGACAAACGCCGTCACGTCGAACACATGTCACCGACCGCCGGGAGATGAATTGCCTCTTTCCTTCCACCGGCTGCCGCGTCACGGTCGTCGGCAGGTCTGCTGACGTGTAATTCAACCTTTGTAAAAGAGGAATCGTTCGATCGCGTCCCAACATCAGCAGGAAGCAGGAAGTTCATGTTGTGGAGCAGAATGATAACATCGCATATTTAGAATTACAGAGGGTTTTTATCTGAACAGTTTGTCTCGTTTGTCATTCTACAGATTCCGGAGAGAAAGACGGCCGTGTGTGTGTGTGTGTGTGTGTGTGTGTGTGTGTGTGTGTGTGTGTGTGTGTGTGTGTGTGTGTGTGTGTGTCAGTAGTCATGTGTCAGGAGTGTGGTGGATCAGCTGCGCGCACGCACGCACACACACACACACACACACACACACACACACACACACACACACACACACACACACACACACACACACACACACACACACACACACACACACACACACACACACACACACACACACACACACACACACACACACACACACACACACACACACACACACACACACACACAGCTGGCAGCGATGGGCTGTGGGGTGTGTGCACGTGTGTTTCCGACAGGAAATGAAAGGTCAAGGGGTCGACGGCAACGAGTTCTTCTTCTGAGCAGTGAGATTCATTCCCTCCCTCCCTCCCTCCCTCCCTCCCTCCTCTTCCTCGTGTCTCATCTGCTTTTTATTTTTACGAAATGTCTACAAGAAAGAAAAAAACGATACAACTGAGCGGCAGAGACGGAAGAAAACGCAGGAGATACGAGCAACAACTGAACCACTTTCACTTCCCCACAACCTCATTTTACAGAAAGATCGAAACGAGCAAACTTGAATTTAAAGGTCAACGTATCGTTCAAAGTTCTCTCATCCGACGGTGACTGTTTCCCTCACTCCTCACTGTGTCAGCGGTACTTTCTGCTGTTATCTGACCGCGTGGCCGAGATAACAACTGTTCAAAACAGACGACCAAGGTCACCGCAGTGCTGCCGAGGTGTTTTCCTCTCTCGTGACCGAGCGTCCACCCGCCGCGACCACGCTCGCTGGTTCGTTCACAACTTCTGTGATCAGCAGCTCAATATTCACATTAAAGAAGCTGAACTCAGAGAATTTTGACTTGATACTTGAACCAACTCAGCGATGGTTATAATAGTCGCCGATTCATTGAGCAGTCGATTACTAATCGATTGACTGTTCCGCCTCTCGTCAGAACCTTGAGACTCCAGAACGGGGTCTCGACACCGGAGATAAATCTGCAGGTGAAACCTTCCAGTGTTGTCAGATGTTGTATTTCTTTATCTGTATTTCTTGTATTTCAATGATTAGGAACTTGGCGAACACCGTGTGGGTCTTTTAATACTTTTAATACCCCAACACACGACGTGGGTCCGTGTCCAGACACCGATCGTCCTCTGGTTCCGACGTTAATCAATTCATGTGCTTCTATGAGACGGAGAGGCCGCGGGCCATCCGCTCTATTAGTCTCGGTTCCTCCACTTCTCTCCCTCTCACGCACGTCGGTCGTCTCTGTGTCGCGCCGCCTCGCCGGCTACTCCCTCAAGTGTTATCGAGCAAATCCAGTCATGTGAGGGAAACATGCCATAAGGTCACTCGCTCACCTGCGTGTGTGAGTGAGTGTGTGTGAGAGTGTGAGTGTGTGCGTGAGAGTGTGTGTGAGTGAGTGAGTGAGTGAGTGAGTGAGTGAGTGAGTGAGTGAGTGAGTGAGTGAGTGAGTGAGTGAGTGAGTGAGTGAGTGAGTGAGTGAGTGAGTGAGTGAGTGAGTGAGTGAGTGTGTGTGTGTGTGTGTGTGTGTGTGTGTGTGTGTGTGTGTGTGTGTGTGTGTGTGTGTGTGTGTGTGTGTGTGTGTGTGAGTGAGTGAGTGAGTGAGTGAGTGAGTGAGTGAGTGAGTGAGTGAGTGAGTGAGTGAGTGAGTGTGTGTGTGTGTGTGTGTGTGTGTGTGTATGTGTGGCCTTGACAGCTGGCTGACCACTGAAACTCATTAAGGACGTGAGTGCGCACACACACTCACACAGCTGACTGACGCGGCGTCATTGCTTCTACGTCTCCTCCTCCGCGCCGCCGTCAGCTGATGTCGACGCCTGTTCAAGTACGGCGGCGCACGTCGAGCGTCGAGGTTCGCCGCTCAGAAAAGCAGCGGCGAGACGAGTTATCACCCGGCGAGAAGAGCGAGGAACCTCAGTCACGTCATAACGAGCGGCTGCACGCAAACAGAAAGACTTTGAAAACGTATTCATAACACATATTTTCCTCACTTTGGTCTCGGGGACATTTGAAGACAAGTAGTGATCCTCCACTGACGACGACGGGACGACAGCGACGGAGGGACGTGAACATTTCACCCGAGGTCAACGTGTCGCGTCTCTGCGTCGACTACGTACGTAATCTACTCGCGCAAGTAATTCGTGTCGCATTGCAGCTCAAGTAAACTCCATTTTCTTGTTTTGTATAAAAACAGCCGTTTGTTCATCGTGGTGGAACAACAGTCTCAGACTTTAAAGTCTCTGACCATCAAGCTCGTGTCCAGGAAGCACATTCCATCGTTCCAGTGGCCATAAGGAAGAAGGAAAGAAGGAATGAAGATGCCGACACCTCTCCGGTCATTTCATTTTCTGCCGCTGTGTGTTTCTTGAGGCGCCGGCTGCCTGGTTCTATACTGTCCGTCGTCAGACGTCAGGCCGAAGTTTCGACTTCACCGACCCAACAGTCAGGTCACCGAAGTGAAAGGGCGCATTGGAATTTGACAATCCTCAAACTGGACTCTCTGGTTTGAGTTTCATCTTTTATCTGTTCCCGGCACAGACGACGTCCTGTACACGTCAGAACACAACAATGTCCGGATGCAAAAAAAAACAACGTATTTAACATTCGCGGCATTTCACACTGACATGAAAAATCAAAATCCACTCGCGTAATTAACCAGCGGGACTCATGATTAATGTTATGTTGGTGTGAATGGTGATAGTCAGGGGAAGGAGGGAGTGTTGCAGCGCTACTGTATCGCCTCAGTGTGTGTGTGTGTGTGTGTGTGTGTGTGTGTGTGTGTGTGTGTGTGTGTGTACAACAGAAGACTACAGTGTCACAGCGAAGGCAACAGTCAGGTGAGAGCAGACAAGCGAGCTCTTGTTCTGCAGTCGACAGTAAAGACAGAGTGTCTACTGTTAAAATCCACATCACTCACTATCTTTAATCACGCACACACACACACACACACACACACACACGGGGAGATACTGAACCAGCAGCCTGAAATTTTTGTGCTCCACTTCTTTCTCTCGCACTCAGTGTCATTCTGTAATCACACACACACACACACACACACACACACACACACACACACACACACACACACACACACACACACACACACACACACACACACACACACACACACACACACACACACACACACACACACACACACACACACACAGTCTATGAATGGCTCTATTGACAAGAGAATAGTCACACACACACACACACACACACACACACACACACACACACACACACACACACACACACACACACACACACACACACACACACACACACACACACACACACACACACACACACACACACACACACACACACACCATCTTTATATGTCGGACTTCATGTTTGTGTCTTGTTGGCCAGAAGCCTCTTGAATCGGCCCCCGACCACTGAGCCAGGCAGGGAATCGAACCTGCGGCTGGTCCAGAGTCAGCGTCTGTAACTCTCCTCTCGACCGGGACACCACTGTTGATCCCCAAGTGTGGAAAACAATTAATTATATCGTTTTACCCAAGAAGAAGTGTGGCGCTCGTAAAAACACCATCATTCTCTTTCCCTCGGCTTCGCCAACTCTCCTCTCATCGGGCTTTCTTTTGTTTTTTGTCAATGACAGGAAGAGACAGTAATCTGGGAAGATGACATTCCTCTCATACCTCTCTCTCCCTCCTGTGCCTCACGTATCTGACAACGTGCACACGCCCACACACTCATAATCACTTCTAATTATGACGACGCGCCTACGCCTCCAACTCTGGTGATAAGAAAGTTTATCGCATTTTCTTTATCCAATCACAATCCATGAGGATGTCAAGCTCAGCGACGGAATGTACGGCTGGAAATCACCTGCATTTCCGGCTGAATGAGGAAACGATGAATTGATTTAACGTGAGAAGAGTTGACTGAAGGTCCAATAAATGACGTATTCATTCTAAGTCAAGTACGTTTTGAAAAGTCACTCTCCTTTACAGTCCTGGTCTAATTCTCCGTAGAGGCCTTTAACGCTCTGTTTCCACCACAGGTGGAGGGCCGGTTCGGAGCCGGTTCGGAGCCGGTGCCTCGTGTCAAACCAGTTCTTTGTGTCTCGACGGCCAAAGAACCGGCTCTCGGTCAGAACCGCTTGCGTCAAGCGGGATTGGTTGTGACCATCATTTTAAAAAAAACCAAACAAACATAAAAATGATGCGCCTGTGCGACGTATTGTCTGCAGAGAAGACGGAGAAGTGGAGGAGAGCAACCGTCTCCCTGCTGCGTGGTTCCTGCACATTTACACGACTATACAATAGTAAGCATTGAGGTTATATAAGAGCATGTCGCACGGCAGCAAACTATATGCACATCAGGCCAGTACTCAACCGTGGAAGTAATGGAATGATTGGTTTTAATAATGGAGGTGCATCCTTATAAAATGCAAATGGGCAAGTACGAATCATTTCCATTTGCCCCGTGGTCACCAGGAGATGGCGCGTCATCACACAGGGAAGAGACTTCATGCAAGAGTTCCCTGCACAGTCCGCCGACGGCAGCTCAACTCAACCTACAACAGCGATTTCTGCCTCAAATGCAGAAATGAGTATTTTCACAATCAGAGAAGAGCTCGTTGTGCGGAGGTTAGCCCTTTAATCTGACAATACACAACCTGATCCGACGCCACGTCGCCTCTGCAGCCATTCGATGGCCGGAAGTGCCAGGTACAGTGAGTGTTCCATGATCAAGATGGTTGACGGCAGCTGGACTTTACTGTACTGTACCGTCAACTCCTCCAGGACAACAACAGCCACCTAACTGTTGACATGCACAGTGTTCTGAAACAGTGGGTGAAGCACGCTCACGCGGCACATCGTCGCCGCGGCAACAAACTCGTGCCCCGTCCGTCCACTGAACTTCTTCAGTTTCTCAGCAAAAGCTGCTCTGGTGGTTGCGAAAGAGAGCCAGAGAGAGAGAAAAGAAAAGAAAAAGCTCTCGGGCCAGACACTTTGTGACCAGACGCTAGAAAACACTTCATGGGAACTCGGGCGGACGTAACAGGAAACGCATGTGTATTTACAGGGAACTAAAACTAACATTAAGTGTGGTTACTGGGAAAAAAAACAGATTCAGTTGTGTTACACTGCTGCTTCCAAATAACCCCCCCCCCCCCCGTCAAGTGTGTGACCACACGTCTGTCATAAATGAGATCTATTAGAGTATTGACTCTGATCCAATACAGAAAACAGAACTGAATGACAGCCGATGAAACAGCTGAGCGAAGAGCCCTGGACCAACGTACAGTGGGTGACTGTTTGTACAGTTGATGGACGGCGTCACGGGAACCAGTCTGACCAGCTGAGCCTCCGAGCCGAAACAATGATGCAACTATTGGAAAAATGTGTTTTACATACTTCTAAGGAACAGGAGAGGTGAGAATATTCCATGATGTGCAGCTTCACAGCGGAGGACAACCGCCGGAGTTTGACGTCCTCTGCCACGGGTTGAAACACGTGCCGGTGAAACCAGTCACAACTGTGCAGATGCGTCAGTGGGAACCAGAGGAACCAGTTGGGTCGGTACTGTACTTCAGTCTGCAACACGTTCAGAGGCCCCGGGGGCCAAAGTCCAACAGCCTGTCCAGAGGTGGCTTGGCTCTTAAAGCCGCAGTGCACGGAGAAACGGCCGCCCCCTCAGCTAGCGGCTAACAGCTAAGCTCAACCACTATAACCGTGTTGGTGTCTGAAGTTTGAACAACCCAGAAGAGAAAGATCTTCAAAAACCTCATTGAGCTCAGATCTGCACCAAAACTCATTACTACAATATTTTGGCCATTTTTGTCTCCCAAAAATGTTTTTTTCAAGCACAAAAGCAATAAATGAAACCCTTCATTCAAGGAAAAAAAAACTGAAAACGGAATACTCCTTTTCCAAGATATGCATTTTAAGTTTCTGGACGGACTCTGTGAGAAGAAACTGAAACCACATGATTGTGGTCGTCGGGAGGAGCCGGGCACCAGAAGCCCATGCACATCTGGAACACCTTATACACGACCTAACTCACTGCTCCTCCATGATGGAGACGTATGTAATATGGCAGGACGGGGGGAAAATAAAAAATATATTAAGGACGCGCTGCGGTTTACGTGCGGCCTTAGTGACAATACGTACTGGACTGTAGTAGCGTGACTGACAGAGGCTGTACCCGTTATGGGAACTTCTTAGATATTGATTGACTGACTTAAAGGGGCAGTCAGTGATTTTGGAGAAAGATTTGTTTGTCGTTGACGTTTTTCAAGTCCCCTCGGGTACGGGAGACGGACGCGCTAACCACGAGGTCAAAACCCCTGAGTCGTAGCGTCTGTCGCTAGCACGCCTCTTAAAGGGGCAGTAAAGCGATTTGTGGAGAAAGTTTGCTTCTCTCTTTGTTGGCTGTTGTTGTTGTTGTTGTTGTTGTGATTTTACTGCTCTGGACGGGGCCGTGAACCCGCGACCTCGGGACGCACTAACCACTAAGGCCAAAACCCCTGAGTCGCTGCGTCACCCGCTAGCACGTCTCTTAAGGTGTCGACGAGTGATGTTTACAAAATGCACACGCGGTGTTGTTTGGTGCGGTCCGCACCATTCTTTTTTTTTTTAAAGATTTACAGAGCCTGGGTTCGCCGGAAATAAATCAGGGTTTCCGGCGCACACACATTCGCGACAGCTAACGGATTTTTTACCAAATGTGTATTGCTGTGGAATCGCCTACTGCCCCTTTAAGGGGTCGATGAGCGGTGTTTACAAACTGAACTGGCGGTGTTGCGTGGTGCGGTCCGCACCATGTTTTGGTTTTTAATTTACAGAGCCAGAGCTGAGGCGAAAATAAAAACTTTTCTTTTTTTTTACAAGAAGTGTATTGGATTAAAATCACTTACTGCCCCTTTAAGTCTATGGGGCAGGCAATAGTGTTCATACAAGTTAGCACCTTTAAAAAACCAAAAAAACCAATTCAAAATAACTTTGAAAAGGACCGTTTCAAAAACCAGTTATATGAATAATGACCATAACTTAGCGATCAGGTGCTGGATGCACATTAACCACCACACTGAAGTGACCTCACTGTTAGGGTAAGAGGGTTTTTTCATCGGCAGCTTCTCCTCAGGCGACGTTCGCTCCAGATAAAAAGAGTCACAGTGAAGTCCTTTCTGTGCAGCGGCCGGTGGCGGCGGTTAATCATTTTTTCTATCTACAGTTACATGAATGACGTTATTTGTGATCGTTCTCCGGCGTTGGGAGTCGAGAAAGTTCTACTGACGCTCTGGAGAAGGAAAGTCAGCGACCAGCTGCAGCTGATAGAGAAGTGTTTCTTCACCTTTGCGGTCTACAGTTGTCTGTCAGCAGGTTTCTGCCTGTAACTGACTGTGTGTGTGTGTGTGTGTGTGTGTGTGGACAGACAGTGATTGGGGAGTCAGTGTAAAAACAGGATTACTGTCATTACTTGTGTGAAGTCAACATAAATACTATAACGCTGGTCAAAGGCTCTGTCACAACCTGCCACAGTACACACACGCGCACGCACACACACACACACACACACACACACACACACACACTTGCCCTTTGCAGAATGAATTGCAGGAAAACCGATTGCTCAATCCGACAGAGAGAAACTGTCCTCTGTGTCTCTCTCTCTCTCACTGTCCGTCTGTGTGACACATTATTTCCTGTTTCACGATTCATTTTCAATTCAAATCAGTTTCCACTGACACCAACAGAAATAAAAAATTAAATTAAAAAAAGAGAAAGGAATTTCTCTCAGCTCTCTGGTTCAAGGTTCGTCTGCAACGCCTTTAGAAAACATGTTCCCTGCTTCACGCCGCAACACACAATAGACTTCCAAACTTGTCAAGCACGTAACGCAAAGACGCACACGCACACACACACACCCCATGCGTCTGCATCTCGTCCCACCTGAGCCGTTGTAGCAGCAGCAGCAGCAGCGAGCGAGGATCCATCCACAGCAACGCCGGCCTCGCTTCATCCTCACTCACACACACACATCCTATATACACACACACTCCTCTCACACACACACACAAACACACACGTGACTCGATCACTAACTGGACGAGCTGGCGACCAACTTGTCCAAGTTGATGTTTACACCGAGAGCTTTAAGTCCACACTGCTGAGATTCACCAGAGAGGGAGGGAGAGAATGGGGTAGGAGGAGGAGCCTATACACACACACACACACACACACACACACACAAAACACGCATTGTCTTTCTCAGACGTTGGGCTTCCCTCCCTCACACACACTTCAGTTCTCTAGAACAGAGAACTGAAGTGTGTTAATTATTATGGAGGGCTTGAGTGAGTGTGTGTGTGTGTGTGTGTGTGTGTGTGTGTGTGTGTGTGTCTGTTATGAGTTATGGCTTCTTGTCATTCAAAACGTAAACTGCACTATTCAAATACGGCGGCGCTGTTACTGATAAAGCCGCAGCGCTCGCACAACCATTGTTTGCTGCAAAGCAACGACAACTAGTCGGATGATGTATATGGACTTCAGTGTCGATCGGCCGACGGTGTGGAGTCAGGAGATGTTACAGATGCACAGTTCAGCTCCTGAAGAGCCAGATGTTTCCCCTCGGGGGCGGATTGAAGCGCGCGGACAGACGCACGGCTCCAGGTTGGCGACGCCGTGGCTCCAACGCGCGCTTGCTGACAAAGTCCGCCCTCATCAGACGGAGGGGCGACGCGACGTCAGGCTCGTGTTCCGCGGCTCGTTGCCACTGCCCCCAAGTGGGAGCTGTCGGGAATGCTTCACGCCGGACGAGAGCTGTGCCGCTCCTCTTCCACAGAGAGGAGGATGGAGGGGCACCTGGAAGCCGCTCCTTTATCAGATCATTCCGTCCACACTGACCGTTCGTACGGTCAATATGTCCTGCGCTCTCCTCTGCACAGTCGGTCCCTCAAAGGAATCCCTCTCCTCAGTCGCTCTTCCTGAAGTTTCCTCATTTCCTCATTTTTCTGTCTCCTCAATAAATCCCCCCCCCCCCCCCCCCCGAGCGCTTTGCAGAAGTAAACATCGACACGTGGACGGAATGAGCCGAATCCATCCTCTTCAATCAGGCCAGAACTCTGTATAAATGTCTCCCCCTTCCTGAGTGTGTGTGTGTGTGTGTGTGTGTGTGTGTGTGTGTGTGTGTGTGTGTGTGTGTGTGTGTGTGTGTGTGTGTGTGTGTGTGTGCGCACACTGCAGCAGCAGCAGGTAAGACAACACACGTGCACTCAGCCTAGATAAAAGTTTTGCCCAGCAGCCGTTTCCCTGCAGTGTCCCACTTTCCTTCGACACAACTAGAGCAGCCAGTCGCGACTTCGTGGTCGACCTGTTCCAGGACGTGACGCCATTTTGATGTGGAACCGGCCGACGCGCCAAAATCGCTGAGCCGCACGGCGCCCGCAGCCACGTTTTCCAAGTATCGCAATCGAAATAGTAATGAAAAAAACGTCCGTGCGAACGCTTCAGGCGGTTTTTAAAAACATGAGATAAAGAGTTGATGAAGAACGACGTGGTGGGATGAGTTCCGACGCGGCGCACATTCGACTCGACGTGAGCGATCAGCTGTTTGCGCTGTCGGAGTCTTTGCTCCGAGCTTCTGATGCGCTGTGATAAGTTGCTCGGTAGAAAGTAGAGTTGCAGAGGCAACTGTCATTTTGTCTTTGCGTTGCAACCTCCTCCTCTTCTACTGTTCTATTACTGTTCTGTTACTGTCGGCCCACGTAGCCTATAGCGCCACCTCCTGACCAAAGATGGAAACTGACTCAGTACGACAACTGGACCTTTATAAACTGCGAGTGCGTCCTGATGACATTCACTGAAGTTTGCGTCTCGGCCGCAAATTTGTTCTGCTCATAACCTGATGGACCCAAACCTGGAAAAGCAGCTGCAGAACATGAATCATCATCATCATCATCATCATCATCATCATCATCATCCCTGTTATCTGACATCAGACAGTTCCAGGAATCGCATTAAGAGACGCTCATGTGACGGCAGTTTGATAATTTAGTACGGCCGTCGTAGGATGTTGTGTAAGAAGAAGAAGAAAGAAGAAAGGCCCGTGACAGGAAAAAGTTGCCTTAAGAGCTTCTGTGTGTCTTCACACTCAGCGGAGAGAGAGGACAAGGAGACCTACTTTACAGAGCAGTCACAAGACCACACACACACACACACACACACACACACACACACACACACACACACACACACACACACACACACACACACACACACACACACACACACACACACACACACACACACACACACACACACACACACACACACACACACACACGGGGGGGGGGGGCAGTCAAGACGTTTATGTTCGTGTTACTTAATCGGCGGCGACGTCTCTCGGGTTAATTAACAGTTTGACTAGTTCCTTTACAGGCGGAGATCAGTTCATTAAGAACTCTCCAGCCTCCAGTCGTTTCACATCGCCGCGCGGCCACAGACGTCCATGTTTATAGAGGGAGTGTGTGCTGGAAACCGAACGTAGATTATTGAATGTTTAGCCTTTGTTCAGTGAGCGACACCGTACTCGTCCGGTAGAATCATCTAAATGATTTGATAATGATGTCGCATGGTGAATTACTTCCAACGCCTTCTTTTTTCTAAACATCACGCCGACGATTAATTCTCATTATTGATTTGATCTGTTGATTGTTTACTCGATCCGCTGTTCGGTTCATAAAATGGTGAAACATGTCGGCCGTGTTTCCCAAAACCACCAAGATGATGTTTTCTTTTGTCCACACACCAAAGATATTCAGTTCTCCGTCACAGAGGAGCAACAAATTCACATTCAAGAAGCTGAAATCAGAGAATTGAAACTTTTACCGATTAACCGATGATCAAAATAGTTGTCGATTAACTGTCGCGGCTCTACATCACAGTTCTATATGAACTATTATTTTAATATGAATATTTGGATTTCTCCCTTTGAAGCCGGTTTACACTCAAACACTGACCCACTTCACAAAACAGAAGACTGACTCAAGTGAAGTTAATGATCCGCTTCTTATAGTTAAACAACAACCACTCACTGGTGTTGCTCCTCTGAAAGGCCTGGACAGGACCGCGTGTCACACGGCGTGTTGTCGGACGCCAGCATCGTCGCCCTCAGTCTTTCCTGAGTATCTCAAGCGTGCGTGAGTGCGACTGTGTGTCTTCATTTCCATGTGCAGCGGTCACATGATTTGCATGAGCGGCACAAAACATCCTTCTCTCCGCCAGGAGCAGGAATCGTCCGCACGGCTGCGTCAGGCAAATCAGGCGACCGCAGGCTGGAACGTACAGATATACATGTATATATATATATATATATATATGTATATATATATAGTGCTATAGTAACGAAAACAAGAAATCTCCTCTTGTAATAAATGCTGCTGCGGCCTCCATCTTTCTGATTCAACTGCCTCAATTTCCTTTAACAATAATGGTGACGTCCTTTTATGTGGTGCAGGTTTTTTTAATGTTTTAACCTTAAACGAAATCCTCGGTCCACATGTTTATAACTGGTGATCTTTAACGTGTTGCTCACTGGTTGAATGAAGGAGTTGCAACAGCTAATCGATTAGTTATCGCCAACTATGGTGATAATCGATTAATCGGTTCAAGGAGTTTTTATGGGAAGAAAGTCCCAAATTCTCTGATTTCAGCTTCTTAAATGTGAATGTTGTCTATGTTTCTTTGCTCCTCTGTGAGAATATGCTTAATATCTTTGATGTGTGGACAAAAAAAAAACATTCATCTCGGTGGTTTTGGGAAACAAAATTATTTTTCATAATTTTTACGACATTTTATGAACCAACCAACGGATCGATTAATCGAGAAAATAACCTTTAGTGGCAGCGCTAGTTGAAAGTAGAAGAAATGAACAGGATTAACTGCGAGAGACGCTTCACGCAACATGTATGAGTATCTATCTGATCAATGTTTGATGAAAACATCCAAGACTCAAATTCAAATTATTCAAATGTTTGACTCTGTGGTGTTGAGATCCAGCCCCGGGTGATTCACTAGATTCTCACTTCCATGTGCAACGAGACAAGCGGTGAATATCAACGGAATGACTAATAAACGCCAGTTGGTGATCCAGTCATCACCGGCACCATCACGCTCCGATGACAGTCGGAGGTCAACTGTCACAGGGGGAACAACGGCCCACAGCGCCCCCTGTGGGCCTGAACAGGAACACTTCTACAGGCTGTGTGTGGTCCTCGTTCTACTCACGTTGTGGGGACTCGTCCTCATAATGTGTTCAGGTGTCAGGGATACATAAAGGTTTGGTGAAGGTCAAGACAAGGTCACTAGTAGTTATGATAAAGGTTAGAGTCCAGGAAGTGACTATAAATCATGCGGACATGACTCTGAGTGTGTGTGTGTGTGTGTGTGTGTGTGTGTGTGTGTGTGTGACCTCAGAGCGACAGTAACCACAGCAACTGTTGCAATGACATTCGTCGCTCATTTCTATTTCTGTGTACAGTGGTAACCGTGGCAACCATCAAGAATGAGACAGAGGCTGTGTTCCCTCGTTCACTACTCTCCCACAAAACTGACTCCACATTTCTTTTCTTTTTGTAACTCAATAATGAGAAAATAAATGATATCCATGGTCCAGTTGGGATTGTTTGCAGACATTAATGTCCATGCAACCGGAAACTAATTTACAGGCTACTTGAGCTGATTTCAGACATTCACTGAATTGTTTTCATTTTCCTGACATTTACTATGTGACATTGCAAAGCAAGTTTCAAATATATTGTAGTTTCTAATTCTCACCAGTAGAGGTCGCTGCAGATCAGTTTACTTGACCGACGAAAAAAAAGCAACGTTCTCTACGTCCGTCAGCCAGATTATTCATCAAAGCACGATGGACACGGTAAAAAACTGAGGGAATTATTATTATGTCAGAGGGTGGAATTTTAACTTATTTAAATATTTTCTACAACTTAGTTCTTCCTTCCAGAAAAGCAGCGTAATTCATAACAGCTGGAAATCTGGAGGCTTCACCTCGCCACATAAATCCATCCAGTTAGGTCTCTACAACACTTTGAACTGGAGCAGCTGTAGGTGTGTGTGTGTGTGTGTGTGTGTGTGTGTGTGTGTGTGTGTGTGTGTGTGTGTGTGTGTGCGTGTCTTTGAGCCTAAACTTTTAATTCAGTCATAAATGTACGTTGTGTTGATTTCAAGTTTCTGTTTAAGACAGATCCTGTTTCTACTGGACGTCTCCTTAAAGAGACAACATGTGGGTCACTATATATATATATATATATATATAAAATATTTTGCCACCCTCGGATCTTTAAGCCACAGATTGAGCGAGGTGGCCCATTCGCACGTGGCAGTGTTTCGTTCTCCCCTACCTTTCCCCGAGCCGAAGAAACAGTCCATCTCCACGCTGGAGCGCGAGTGCGACACGCAGAGCGCCGAGCTGGGCACCAGTCCCTCCTGCGGCGGGCTGCGGTCGGTGGTGCGCACCAGACACCAGCCGGGCCGCTCGCTGGGCCGCTCCAGCAGCTCCACCGTCTGACCTGCAGGGGGCGCCGCATTTTTACAAACGCTCTCATTTGACGCATTGAGAAATATCGCGTTTTTTTCTAAAGCGGGTTCTGCGTTTGTCTCACCGGTGCTGACGGACATCTCCGTGCTGCATCCCGCCGTGAAGTCATGGAGGACGACCGTCAACTCGCATCCACCAGAGAGCTGCACAGAGAGAGAGAGAGAGAGAGGCGAGACATTAAAACATCGGTGGGATCAGAACATGACAAATCGGAAAAAACTCGTCAACACGTGAATTATTAGTTTGAAAATTGTTTTTGCTATAGATCCACGTGACGACAAGGGGAGAGGAGAAACTTGATCCTGCACCCTGAGGATCAGGAACGACTTCTGTGTTTACACATTAAACACAGGAATATTTCCATACAGGAAAAAAATGATCAGTGCATAACTAATCATGTGCTCGATGCCGAGCAGGTTTGTTGAGCCCCGAAGTCTCTCGACGCTCTTTAGCCTTCAGATGTTTAAAGACACGACAACGTGGTTAAATCTACACGGCGTGTTGACGCGTATCCTCGACTTCTTATCGGGCTCACAACGATTATTATTTCAACATTGATTAATCTGTCGATTATTTCCTTAATCCACTGATTAGTTGTTTGGTTCATAAATGACATAAAATGGTGAGAAATGTGGATCGTGTTTCCAAAAAAACCCAAAATGATGTTTCTGTTTTGTCCACACACCAAATATATTCAGTTCACTGTTCACAGCAAAGAAACCAGAAACTATTCACATTTAAGAAGCTGAAATCAGAGAATTGTGACTTTTCCCCCATAAAAAACTACTCGATCCGATTAATCGATTATCAAAATAGTTGGCGATTAATTTAGACGTGTTGCAGCTCTATGTCACACGTCTCAAATACACATATTCAGTCTATATACTGTATATGTGTATTTTACACTTGCTTCACAACTGAACTTGAATGTGGAGCTGTTTGACTAAGTGAGGACAGAACAGCTGTTAATGATCCACAGACCGTGATAAGGAGGAGAAGACGTGAGCTGCAGTCACAAAGTGTTTACAGTCCTCGGGTTCAAGTGGGAACTAACGTTGGTGAATATTGTTCATTAATTGGCTCAATAACCCGGTTACATAAAGAGCTGATAAAAATGAAGAAACGTAATAGTCGTATAACTGACGTCACGCTGCGGAGGTGTGTTGAACCTTTACTCGTATTGGAGGAGACATTGTGCTTTGTGTTTTCCTCTAATGCGCCAAAGAAAACAACAATGAGATCATACAAAGGAAACAAAGACGACAGCAGACGTCACAAAAAGCATCACAAGACAGAAGGTGACGGAACTGATTCTCAGACGAAACGATGCGGCCGAACTGTGCGTTTGGAGAAAAGAAATGATCACAATCTGTGTTATTGTACAACGGACACACTGTCAGCTGATGACGGGCCGGTTCCACACGTCACCGTGGAGAGAAACACCGAAGAGATGCCGGACAGAATATATATATTATACATATATATTTTTACATTCATTCATAACTGCTATGACTGCTATATTATAAAGATGTGAATAAATTATAGTAAGCCATTTCCTCCTCCAACGACCTTCTCTTTCTCTTTCTGCCTCGTCTGCTCCAGTCTCCTCGTCTTGGAAAATGTCAGAGAGAGTGTGTGTGTGTGTGTGTGTGTGTGTGTGTGTGTGTGTGTGTGTGTGTGTGTGTGTATTCGTGCATGTGAGTAACCAGGCACTCTCTTTGCCAGGCTAAGGGTCTCCTAGCAACAAGAACCACTGTTTCTATAAAAGGTACAGGTGATTTTCAAACACACACACACACACACACACACACACACACACACACACACACACACACACACACACACACACACACACACACACACACACACACACACACACACACACACACACACACACACACACACACACACACACACACACACACACACACACTCTTCCTGGCTGATTACTCTGCTGCCGTGGTTCAAGGTGGAACCGTCCTGACGTCCGCGGACGGACAACAGTTCGGTTCGCCCCATGTTCGTGGCGCGAGCGAAACAGGAAGCACGCGGTGACGTGCGGTGAGCGTGAACCCGGCGTCTCCGGTGTCAAAGGGCAGCAGGTAGATGGAGACGCCGTGGTAATGGTTAATCTCTCCTCAGCCTTTCACCGTACTGCTGCGCAGTTGTTCTTGAAGTCAACCTCAAGTCAATATCCATCATTTTTTAGTAAAATTTGGTTATAAAATATCAAGCTTCAATTACTGGCACGACATGTGGGGAATCAGTGACAGTATGATTCAAATTATAAAAATATATATATACATATACGTATATACATACACATGTATACATATACATATACACACACATGTATACATATACATATACACACGCATATATATACACACGCATATATATATATACATATATACACACGCATATATATATACATAAATATGTATATATATATATACACACACATACACACACACATATATATATATATGTATATGTGTGTACACACACACACACACACACACACACACACACACACACACACACACGAACACACACACGAACACACACACGAACACACACACGTATATCGGCATCACTCATTAGTCGCCGTTTGGAAGGGACAGAAAAGTAAGTATTTCGCTGCCAGGGCCTGAAGCGTCTACATATCTGAAGTGACAGGGTCGTGCGTCTGTGGAAATATTGCCCGGTGAGGACGGGACCACCAACCTCGCCTCCCGAGGAATCAACCCTCATATGAAACTAATTTACAGCACTTACATCCACTTGGCAACGGGCCGCGTGCCACACGAGACGAGGTTCGTCCTCTTGTCTCGTGCTCCTTTTTCCTTTCCCATATTCATCTAACAATCCGTCCTCAACTCAGTCAAGTGCTGTGAGTCGACTATATTTGAACACAAAAGACGTGGAGGACATTTTCTTGATAAGTGCATCATTACATGTAGCTGTACCCTAAGGAAAGTTAGTTATACATGTATATGAACTTTATTTCTCTAGGGAGCAGTGCTGCATCGTGCCTAACACGCTTTTTGTCGAAGTTCCTAAATCAATGAATCCAGCTTGACTTTATTTTCTCATTAGACTTGACTACAGCCACTGTATCAATGTGTCTGTTGCCTTTACTGTCATTGGTTAGTTTGTCTGTTGCACGATATATCGTCCCAGGAATTATCGCGATCAGCGTTAAGACCATTTATAAAAAATACCAAATCATGTGAACCAAACACATGAGACTGTATATTAAAAAAGTGAAGCCGACGAGGAAATGGCTAAAACCCGTGTTCTCTCAAATGACCAGCAGAGGGCGACTCGACTCGCGTGATTATCAACGTCAGTAAACATTTTTCCCTGAGGAGTTTTTGGATCAATATCTAGTTTCAAAACAGCGGCATGTTAATTTTCTGTACATTATGGACCATTTATAGTCCAGGAGACGATGAAGCTCGGAGAGAAGCGGGTGACGTCCTGTGGGTTCACCACGCGTCACAACAACAGTCAAGACAGAGGAGATGCAGCATCTCGCCACGGGAAAAAACAAAAAGTCCCAAGTTTAACTAAGTTGCAAACTGCAAAATACATTTTCTATTTCGGGGGGGAAATGCTCCACACCCTGCGTCAACAACAGATGGAGAACAAGTCTGAAAAACAACGTGAGACAGTTGTTCTCTGGTCGCACGTGGAGGAGACCTGCCCGACAAGTCCATCATCGCCCCCACGTCTGAGAATACAGTGGTTTGATGACACAAACCCTGTGTGAGAGCCAGTGTGACCGAGTCCTGCTTTGCACAGGAAAACAGACAAACTGCTGAGAATGAGAAAATAAACTGCAGACACTTTCAGACCCTTCAAAAAAAACAAGAAACCCACAAACCGACATTTAATTCAAAAACAGCAGCGCAGACTCTCCCATAAAGAGCAGACGCTCGCTGGATCATGAAGAGCACTGGTCCGCGGGTTCAGTCTGCACAACGGAGTCAGAACAACTCACACACACACGGGCCACTGACAACGACTCCTCCGTACGGGTCTGGTGCCGCCGCGGGTGGAAACAGGCGACTCAACTTCACAACCTGCTGATGAACTCACTCACTTCATGGAGAACTGATCTTATGGACGAGAGCGAATACCCGGAATGTGTCCGGTGGCCCGGAAGTGCAAATCACTGCGACAAATGAGAAAACAACATGAAGAGACAGCAAAACAAAAGACGGCAAATCAAAAAAAATCACAACGGCGAATCAGTAACAACACAAATCTTTGGTTGAAGATTCTCCACTGAGCTGCAAACATTGTGGCACCAACTGGTATTGTGCAGATGTCAGTTGAACCTTCCCACAGACGAACCCCCCGAAATGAAAATGGCCAAATAAACGAACAAAGTAAGTCCTAGCACCTCGCGGCCTCTACTGTACACGTCTGTACGTGCGTTACACCAGTTACACGATGGAGTCGGAGCGAGGGCAAGCGGAGAGACATTCCCTCCAGGCGCTGGAGACATCTCCACATGGACACAAACACAATACAGAGCGTCTTTGTCTGAACTGTTAAATCTACATTTACCCAACCACACTTCAGAGGAACCTTCATATGGGACTTTCAGTCTCAGTGAAACATTCAAGTGGGAATTTCCTCCTCCAGCTTCATTTCTCAGAGCAGCTTAAAAATCGAAAACGTAAAAAGTCCACGTGTGAAATGTGTCTGAAACGAACTGACTCACATTTCATTTGTCCAGTCTCTGTGGCAACTAATGCCCAGTTTCCTGTCCTCGCCGTCTGACACACACACACACACACACACACACACACACACACACACACACACACACACACACACACACACACACACACACACACACACACACACACACACACACACACACACACACACACACACACACACACACACACACACACACACACACAGAGTTTAACCATTAATCTCCACCAATACACACACCCAGTTTAACCATTAATCTCCCCAACACACACACACACACACACACACACACACACACACACACACACACACACACACACACACACACACACACACACACACACACACACACACACACACACACACACACACACACACACACACACACACACACACACACACACACACACACACGCACACACACACGCACACACACGCACGCACGCCTTTAACAGCAACTCAGCAGCACGGATGCATTAACACCGTTTTTTTGTTGTCGTTAACAATCAAATCGACGGTCAGAAACTTCAGTAAGAACAAAACAAAATCCAACTCGGGTCGAGAACAGCGATGATCTCTTGACGTTTTACTACAGAACAGTTGGAGACGCAGTCTCACAGGAGAGCAGATTATCTGTGATTATGATTCCAGGTGAACGAAAACAGTAGTAGATTAATCTGAGCTGCCGGTGCAGTGTGTGTGTGTGTGTGTGTGTGTGTGTGTGTGTGTGTGTGTGCGTGCGTGCGTGCGTGCGTGCGTGCGCAGCAGGTTCTACTCACTCTGCTGCTCTCTTTGAACAGTTTAAAGCTCATCCACTTTGGCATGTCGACCTCGTCCTCTTCTGTCTGTCTCCCTCTCTCTCCCTCTCTATCTGACAACTCCCTCGTTGTGTCTTCGCGCACACACACACATACACACACAAACACGCCCTCTCCGTCTGTGTGTGTGTGTGTGTGTGTGTGTGTGTGTGTGTGTGTGTGTGTGTGTGAGAGAGAACAAACAACCATAGCTTTGTGTTTGACGGGCGGCACTCTCCTTAGTGTGTGTGTGTGTCTCTGAGTCATATGACCAGCAGATGGCTACTGTACGGCTTCAGTCTGAACCCGACACTGATTGCATTTGATTCATGAGCACGAGCGCGCACACACACACACACACACACACACACACACACACACACACACACACACACACACACACACACACACACACACACACACACACACACACACACACACACACACACACACACACACACACACACACACACACACACACACACACACACGTAAACAAATTGCTAACCAGCGTTACAGGCTCGTCTTCCATCTCTAAACAAAGTACGTAATATTAGTTACTTTTATTACTCTCAAAGTACCTTTTATATATCGTCTCATTACAGCAGCACTAAATCAAACTACAATGGAAGAATACACGATTGCTGGTTTGATTAATAAAGCAGGACAAAACAAATGTCACTGCTGCCAACTTGTGATATTTTAGTTTAAAGCCCCAATTTTCTGGCGGCACCTGGTGGTGAAGTTGCAAACCGCAACCACCCGAGCGACCGACCGACTGGGGACACTTTATGGCGACGCACCGCTGATTCCAATTCCCGGTTTCCCGGCAGCGTCTGAAAACTCAACCGCCGTCGAACGCAACGTACTCTGGAACCGTTTAGTTCAACGAGCGTATTCAACGCGACGTCCAAACACGGAGACTCACGCGGAGGTCAGGTCCACCTCACGTTACTACATCTAACTCATATGAACACAGAGCTATGGACGATGTATTCAATTTCTGTGAATGAGTTCTTCTGAATATTACACACTGTAGCTTTAAACCTCAGCCGGAGACGAACAGACCAACGTTCCCTCTCCTCCAGACCCCAGGCACCAGATAGTCCGGGTCCGTTTGTGGAAAGGTTTGTCACTGTCACAACGTTTTAAAATGCTTATTTCTCCTTTATCTCATTTGAGAAACTCAATCAGAATTCTCCCAAAAACTAAATGACTTAATGGTTTTAGTGATTTGAGTCAACAAGCCTTTTTCTCCGATCGACTCCAGCTCGGCTTCATAAGTGGCTTTAATTCATTTGAGGCGCAGGAGTAAACATTGGTTCAGCTGCTGGTGAGTCCGGGTCCAAACGGCGGTCGCACATTCATCCCCCACGGCACGGGAGCGTTGGTACGCTTTATTAAACCTGGCGCGCGCACTACGAGCAATTATTTTGCGCTCCGACCGAAGGCGGTGGCTGTGAAAGAAAAACAACAAAAAAAAAACAGAAGGAAAAAAGGCAGACTGTTGCACTCCGACCAACAGGCCCGCGGCGCAGCCGAGCTGCCAACCGCTGGAATGAAACTTTAAATAACGTGGAGACCACAGGCTGCAACCGCCGCTGACTCACGGCACCAGCGGAGCGTCGCAGAGGGAAACAAGACAAGACGCCGCGCGACGTCACAGAGCATGTTCACGCGACGAGGCGTCGCACCGACTGGCCCGGATCCGCAGCACGTCAACGGAACATCGCGTATTCCTCAATCCCACCGTGTACGGTGAACTGGAACAGAGCAGGCCGGAAGAAGCTGGACGACGAGTTCTCTCATTATCCGTTCTGGAAATGTTTTCTGATCCGCAACCTCTAGGGCTTAGGGCCCGGTTCAGTTAAAGCTGCAGTGTGTAAAAGTTAGAAGAACCCATTCACAGAAATTGAATATATTGTCCATAACTATGTGTTCATTAATGTATAATGAGTTAAATATAGTCACATGACGTGGACCCGACCTCCGTGTGAGTCTCCATGTTTCTACGTCGTGTTGAATACGGTTGTTGAACTAAACGCTCCAGAATACGTCTCGTGCACCTTGCCAGAAACCAGAAATGTTATCAGCAGTGCGCCGCCATAAAGTGTCCCCAGTCAGTCGCTCGGTTGGTTGGTTGGTTGCAGTTTGCAACTTTACCACCAGATGCCGCCAGAAAAGTACACAAATTACAAACTGCGGCTTTAAGGTTACGGCCCGGTACTGTTAAAGCGACTAAGGCTACATTTCCAGATCGGATAGCTCGCCCCCCCCCCCCCGCTTTAGTTTGAGAACTCCGGGAGCTGCACTGTAGCACGGACGGGTGTGAAACAATGATGCTGTCGTCACCCGCATTCGCTTCCTCATTGGTTCTTGTCAGTCACGACTCAACTGCCAGCAGGTGAATACAAAGCGTTGCTGCTAACGCTTAAAGTGTCAACGACAGTTTCACATTGATCTGAATTTAAATGAGGTCAACGACGTTGAAGTTTTGACATTTAGATATTAGGGTTTAAACATTTCTAATGAATTGAATCCTGGGGATCCTTTCATATCCATAAAAACAGGTAAAGTATGTATTTATGGAATAATTTCCAGTATGGATCGGAATATGAAATAAATCATTATGATTCCTACCAATGAATGTGAATAATATGGATACATAAAAAAAAGCCTGGACCAGAGTCAAATTAAAACATTTTTAAATATGTACATTGTCCATATAAGTCAAGGTAAATGTGTAGGTCTGCTGAGCGAATGGAAAGTCTGGAAAGAACTGGTTGATGCGCACGTCGGGAGGGAGGGAGGCGAGATCAACCTGCTGGAACTGCTTCTACAACACTAACAGACACTTTAAACTGACACATTACACACCTTTCATACAGAGTGGGAGAGAGGGAGGACGTACAGTACGTGGAGAGAGAGAGAATGAGGTGTGAAAATGGAGGAGGAGAGGAGAGGATGGGGGGGGGGGCCTGAGCAGCAAGACGGATGAAAAGAAAAAAAGTACGAGACGGAGAAGTGAATCATAGTGAGGTGAAACTATGGGGGAGTTCGTCTTTTAGAACTTCTCCAAAAACCACGAGAAACAGTAGCCACACACACACACACACACACACACACACACACACACACACACACACACACACACACACACACACACACACACACACACACACACACACACACACACACACACACACACACACACACACACACACACACACACACACACACACACACACACACACTCCCAGACAGTGGAACATCTGACTATGCCAACACTGGGCCGTTATTACAGTTCACTGGAGACGGACGGGGCGTTAGAAAGAAAGCGGGGAACAGAAAGAGGTGTGAAAATTCAGAGGGCTAAAAAAGTAGGGATGGAGTTTTAACATGAGCTTCTAATCATGGGCGCGCGTGTGTGTGTGTGTGTGTGTGTGTGTGTGTGTGTGTGTGTGTGTGTGTGTGTGTGTGTGTGTGTGAATCAGTGGCAGATTGCTGAGGAAAGAGATGGAAATAGAGCAAGAGGTTTATAAATAGGGGAAAAGGAGGAAGAAAAAAAAAGGGGGCCGGCGAGAGAAACAAGGCCGAGGCCGGAGGACAGAGAAAGGTGAGAGGACGTTTACTGAAAAACAGGTGAGATGAGTAAGAGAAGAAGAGCAGCATGTACAGACCCAGAGACAGTACGTGCAGCTCCTCCCCCTTCTCCACGACAGGAGAATCACACTGAGCAGATGAATCCTCTACTGCACTAATTGAAAAGCGTACGGTTGCGTTCATCAAGCTTTGACCGTATGGAAGCCGTCTCGCCAGACGTTGAAATTACGTATGGGATCTTTTATTTTTTTTTTTGCCGACCCTTTCAGATTAAAAGAACTGAAAAAAATTCTTGTTGTCATTATGTATCGTCATGTCTAAAGGCTCACTGCTGTTTCTTTCTGCGTTGCACTTTGTAGACGCTCCCTGCACGCGTGTTTTAATAACGTTTCATTTGTCAGTGACTGATCCGGGAAAGTTCAGAATCTGCGTTGGCCGAACGCTTGTGACCTCCGGCGTCGGCGCATTGACCGACGGAGCGCGACCCGATTGGCTGGACGTTGGACGGACTCGACACAGCATCGACTCCTGATCCTCGGCGTCGCGCACGTTGAGTTTTTTTTTCAACGCAGAATTTTGGGGGATGTGAATTTGCCCAATGGAATTTGATAAAAAAGTGAAAATCTCTTATTTTGAAGCCTTAAAGTTCAGAGGCCAAAATAAAATCAGATGCATCATTTTTTTTCAACGCCGCAAAAAAAACTTCAGAAGCAAAAATTTCAACGCTGGAAAATTCAGTAGTAGAAATTCAATGACTTTCAAACTGTTCAGGTCTGGTTTGCTTCCACGCAACGAACTTCTCACGGACAACTACTCGCAACGATCACGTCACGGACGTGATGCGAAGTTTCAGTCGGCTGACAGCGGGTTACATTCCTCACACACACCCGCAGCTGATCGCGTGACGACGGAGAACAACTTGCAACATATTCTGCTCCGATTACACACGTAGGTCTGATCGAAACCTCACTTCACTCAACATCCGCCTGTCACATCGCCACAGTCTTGCTGCCGTTTCTCGTGTTTTCGTGTTTAATCTAATGACCTGGTTAGCAAATATTGAAATAAGTGCACCTGAAGAGCGGGCGCGGCGCTGGAACAAACAGCGCCCGGCTCGCATCTCTGAGTCGTCTCGGCTCCAAAGTGCACACGGGATGGGCGTCAACCTCGCCACACTGAAACTCTGACACCGCTCTCCTGGGAAAATGAAATTACGCAAGAGTCTCCGCAGGCCCCTCCACGACAAAAATTGGTGCCTGCACTTCCAAAGACACAAGGAGGTGAAGGCAGAGTGAAGTGGCGGCCGACACCAAGGGGAAAGATGGCAGTTGATTAGACAAGCGGTGCTCCTCTGTGGGCCCCCGCAGCCATGACGCTGATTCATTAATGATCCTGTGTGTTCTAATAGTAGCTATCTAGAAAAACATTGATTAACCCTTTCGTTAGGGGTGAGGGGGAGAACCTCCACTATTTATTGAAATGCATAATTTTTCTCTCAACCAATGGATTCAGACAATTTTTAATTTATGTTACGACACTAATTACTTAGAAAAAAATTAATTACGACAAAAAAACCTTTTTAATTCCAGGCTGTCCACCCACAACGAGCTCTCCATCTCCTCGTGAAGCCTGATTAAAAACAGATCCACCACACACACACACACACACACACACACACACACACACACACACACACACACACACACACACACACACACACACACACACACACACACACACACACACACACACACACACACACACACACACACACACACACACACACAGCGGGGCGTCTGCTGCGTCGGCATATGAAACGGGGGAAACTTTATCAAAACAAAATGCAGGGAACTTTTTTTCCCTTTTGATGTCTTGTAGGAAAACAGCGGAGGAGGCGGATCCCTAAAATAGCGAGCGAGCGTTTTCTAGAATCCTAGAAACAATAAACTGGACGAGATGATCAACAACACACCCACGTACAGAAAAAAAAAAGGCGGAGTGGAAAACCTCATTATGATGTTTTCGTTGGAAAGGAAGAGGTGGAGACAAACAGACATGCGATATTGAATGCATATGCAGAGTTACAGTACGACAGACGTGTGTGTTTATAAGCATTGTCTTTCTATTTAATGTAGAAAAACAAGATAGAGAAAATCAAGTGACAGTGCGGTATCACTCACACACACACACACACACACACACACACACACACACACACACACACACACACACACACACACACACACACACACACACACACACACACACACACACACACACACACACACACACACACAGCCAAGGCCATTCTGCATGAGTGGCCAAGAGTGTGTCTTCATGTGTGTGTGTGTGTGTGTGTGGCTGACATTTAGAGGCAGGGTGAGTGTCGGGGTGTAGGCGTCGGGGTTGCACAGTGAAAAGGTCACACAGTGTAACCCGACAGAGGGAGGCCATGACTGACATCTCTCTCTCTCTGTGTGTGTGTGTGTGTGTGTGTGTGTGTGTGTGTGTGTGTGTGTGTGTGTGTGTGTGTGTGTGTGTGGACAACAGTGGCATCAGAACAAGTGCTCCGTTCAAAATCTGTGGATTTCAGCTATTGGGTTTTTTTTTGTTGCTAATTTGAAAACGACCTTAAACTACAAAAAAACTTCCAACCACATCCAATAACCCAGTTCATTTAAATCCAAACTGGCTTACACATCAGACAATGGGAAAATACTTGACGTGGAGAAACTCTGCAACAGCAGAATTTTGCGACTTTCAAAAGGGGAACAGTAATTATGGTGATGTTCTGGAGACGGCACGTCCAAACCTCTTGGCTTGAATAAATCCCTGCAGGTCTTGAATACAGTTTTTGAAAAAAAATCAAAGTTCAAAGACGGGCTTACTTGGACGTGAGAAGCCGGCTGGTAGGAGGCTTCGGCACAGACGCCCGCACACAACCTGAAGAGGTTTTTCATTTTCTCTGCTCATTCGCCGACATGGCTGAATCTTTATCTCACACACACACAACCTGAACCTACAGGGACGAGTACGACTGTGGGCTCCGCGAGCCACTGGCACGCTCGCAGCCCCTGCTTCTTGCCCATTGTAGCTGCGCGGGAGACCCTGTAGCGGCGAGGCAGCTGTGGGCCATCAGCTCGTCACAGGCCACAGAAGGTGAGTCTCAATCAGCTGCTTTTAACTCCTCCTCCATTATTCAACGTATCCAAAAGTGGCCTCTCTGGGCGCGTGTGTGTGTGTGTGTGTGTGTGTGTGTGTGTGTGTGTGTGTGTGTGTGTGTGTGTGTGTGTGTGTGTGTCCTACCTTGTCGCTGTCCACAGTGTTCTGGGACGTCCGGGACGCGATGGAGATGGTGTCTGGTTGGCTGCCGTCTCCCTGACTGTCTCCGTCTTCACCTCCGTCCCTGGAAACACACGAAACAACCGGAATGAAATTTTAAATCACTCGAACACTTTTTGGGGTGAGATGTTTTCCACTGTGATAAAAGCCGAGACAACACAACCACTTCTGGCAACATTAGTTCAGATTTTTAAGTTTTTTTACAACGTGCTTCACAAATAAATTGACTTGACTCGTCCTCTGTGTGTGTGTGTGTGTGCGTGCGTGTGTGTGTGTGTGTGTGTGTGTGTGTGTGTGTGTGTGTGTGTGTGTGTGTGTGTGTGTGTGTGTGTGTGTGTGTGTGTGTGTGTGTGTGTGTGTGTGTGCGTGTGTGTGTGTGTCCTTGTTTACCTCTTGGTGTTATTCCTGGGTCTGGTCAGTGCTGGTGTTTTGGGCAGGTGCAGAGGCTCCTTCAGCGCCCCCTTCAGGTGAGTCATCCTCTCCTGGATCACCTCCCTGATGTTCTTGATCCACTCCTGCTTCGCTTCCATATTGGACGCCTGGAGGACGAACACATCAATATAATAATTATTATTAATAATAACATAACAACTTAAGGTGACAGGAACCACCTTTTTTATTTCCACTTACCTTGAGCACAGTCTTATTATCGGAGGACGGGGTTCTTCCTGCCCACAGAGCGAATTTACACGAGTCGCCCTCAATGTGCTCGGTCACCCCCAACTCAGACGTCTGCAGCGCAGCGAGGAGAGAAGAGGAAAGAACACGCGAGTCAGCGACAGCTAACGTGTGTGGAGCTACAGAACATACAGTACAAACTACACACACACACACACACACACACACACACACACCAGTAGTTTGTTCTTGTACTGGTACTTGGTTCTGCCCGCCGAGTCTTTGATCTCCTTGCTGAAGACCAGGGAGAACTCGAACAGGAAGAGGTGGCGGTCCCGGCCCTTCCTGATCAGCGAGCGCGGGTCCCAGACCTGGAAGCTGTCCTGCAGGATGAGCTCGCCCTGCACCTCCAGGTTCTCCTCGAAGCCTGAGGAAGAAGGAGCATGAAGAAGAGTTATCATCGAACCAAGTCACAGTCAATTAAATAAAGCGGTAGACAATGGATGGATGGATTATTATTATTATTATTATTATTATTATTATTGGGACAGCATCTTACCCTCCAACATGGCCAGATGCATGGCATCATTTGCTCTCTTAGGAACACTGAGCATCACCTCCAGACCGTCCTTGATCTCCCCTTTGCCCTCCTCACAGCAGGACAGTAACTCCTGCACCAAGAGAGAGAGAGTTAACTGTGATGATCATAACAGAGTTAAAAAAACACGTTTTCCCGTGTTAGTGTGTGTGTGTGTGTGTGTGTGTGTGTGTGTGTGTGTGTCCACCTTCAGCAGCAGTTGGTACTTGGTGATCCTCTGGACTGGTTTGATGAGGTAGGAGGAGATGGAGTTAGCCAGTCCACGTTTCTGCTGGATGTCCTGTTAATACACACAAAAAATGGAATTGGAATCGTCATAAATGTTGAATTTTCTATTCGGCATAATGCTGCTGCAGTTGGGAGTTGTTTTGTTTTTAAATGATCAGGCAGCGCCATCTGCTGGAAAAAAAAGGCATGACCTCCACAATCGTCTCACGTTGCAGCTGCAGGAGGAAAATTAAAAACCAGCAGCTGCATGTTCTCGCCCAGTTCCCCTTTCAGAATCTATGTCATCATCTATGTGAGAAATTACCTACAACATTTAAATAGATAGTTTTATACTGGGACACTGTTTCTGCAGGCATGTGCAGAAAGATAATACTTAATCTGAAAATATACAGTACACAGAGTTTTTAGGTAGGTATAAAGTAGGAGAAGGTGGGTACATTGGTAACAATTTAATTTGGAATATGTTGTTTTTATAAATAATCATAAAGTGAAATAAAAGGTTTTGTTGTTTTATTTATGATGCTTTTAATTTTTTGTATAGATTGATGGATCTTTTATTGATCCCAATTCCGGTGTTACAGCAGTAGGTGTCACACAACACACCTTACAAAATATACAATATCTACAACAACAAAAAAAACACGTAGAAAATATAGAGAATAAAGAAAAATGAACTCACATCAAAGAAGTTGCCGGCGTGTTCCAGTATGAGCTGGCTGGAGTCTGGTTTGTTCTTGCAGTAATCCACGTAAATGTGGAACTTATCAGCCTGGAGAACAGAACAAAGTCACAATTGTGAATCTATATTTTTGTATTTTTTGCATGCGGATGAAATGGTGTGGTCCACTCTCTCACCCAGGTGACGAAGCAGTGGCCCACGTCCTCGGGCAGCTGCTCATAGTTCACCAGCTCCTTCAGGAAAATACTGGAAACACACACAAATGCAAAAGATCACCTTTAATGGATCAGCTGTTTAATAAAAGCACCTGAATGTTCCTCGGAACCTCTAAATAAAAAATGAGCAGGTGGAAAAGCAGAACAATATAAAGAGCGTGTCTGAAACCCATAAGTCCTGCAGGTTGGAGGTTCCCTTTGAGCTCCAGTGAAGCAGACCGGGACAAAAGTTCCTTGAGGAACCGAGGCGAAGAAGCCTGCAATGATTCTTTTCCTTACGCTCAATGTCGTTTTTTTCTCTCACGCTCTAAGCGCTCACCTCCGTCGCCGGGCGTTACAATTAAAGAGCGTTTTGTTTTTTTTTAAAATCCTAGATCCGTCGCCTTTTTCCAGATCCACCCCAACATCTGAGTGGATTCACAGACAGCTCTTGTACCGTTACGCCAGCCCTGATTGGCCGCCGGATCATGAGGTTGGCGGCCACTCGTCATCCAATCACCTCGTCTCGCTTCACGAGCCAGCTGCTCTCTGACCCGTGGCCGCGCTTTGTGTCAAAGTTCAGAGCGCCACCGAGTTCGTAGCTTTCTGTGCGAACGCTCACTTGTTGTGGAAGTCGCAGATCTCCTGCATGTTGCCGAAGACGACGTGCTCCTTGTTGGCGATGCCCGGGGGGATCTCCTCCACGCCGCTGGTCATCTCCCACAGGTAGGTCTGACACACGAGACACACAGACAGACGGTTAATCACCTCGGCCTGCAGACGGGGACAATGTCTCGTAAATGACACGGGCACAAAACGCTCGCTTCCCACCTCCAGACACTCGTGGAGATCTTTGACGTAGGACTTCTCCGTCTGCAGTAGCTCGGCCATGATGAACCTGCGACACGGGAAAACGTTGTTTTTTTTTAAGAAGACGACCCGCCGGGGGGGGGGGGGGGGGGGGGGGGGGGGGAGCAACCACAACAAGAGGATCGGATGGCATTTACTATTTAATTGGTACCATTGCGTATGTGATTATTCCATGATCGCACGAGTCCACTGATGTTCCTCCAAGACCTTTATAGTCCCGACAAACAATTCACGATAAGACAAAGGACTTTTTTTTTAGAACGGCTGCCGAGGAGATTAAAAACTATAAACTGTGCTATTATCACAATTCTGTCTCTTTGATGTGGTTAAGTTCCGAACTTGGGGCATGCTTTGGGACACAGATGACTCAGAAACACTGTTGGTAGTGGAGGGGAAGGAATCCGGTTAAATACAGTGAGTTACCGCAGCTATAATAATAGATCTATTATCCCCTTCACGTGTTTCAGGTTCGATCAGGAAATGTCCGGACCCCGTGCCCCAGCCCTCCACTTCGCTTTCCGCACTCACTCCTTCTTCCTCGCAGACTTCCTCTTCTCCTCGTTGACCTCGTCTTTGGGGTCGCGCAGTTTGACCTCGGGGTCGTCCGTCAGGCTGGCGGGGATGATGTCCAGCTCCAAGTCCTTGTTGTCCTGCGCGGAGAAGAACGTGAATTTGGGGATTTTTATCTGTATCTACACGTGTCACCACGTTCATGTCCAGTGTGTGTGTGTGCGCGCGTGTGTGTGTGTTCACCTCTGAGCTGACCCCCAGGCTCCGCTCCAGACTCTCCTGGTACTTGCCCATGCGCAGGGAGAAGTCGCGGTACCGGCGGTCCACCGTGCTCACCCACCGCTTCAGCTCCGACACGTGGGCGTGGCCTTTCTCCACCAGGTTGTCCGCCAGCTGGATCAGCAGCTTCACCTTCTCCTTGGTTTGCTGTGGCACGTTCCAGCACACACAAACACACACAAACACACACACAGATTAAATGGCTGACACACATGCATGTACGCACGCGCGCGCGCACACACACACACACACACACGGCGTACTGTACCTTGGCAGTGAGTCTGAAGTGATGGTATTTGCTGAGGAGCTCCTGTGTTTCCTCACTGCTGTCGCCGGGCGACGTGTGCGTGGCCAGGTAGACCTCACCTGTCTCCTGGATCCAATCAAGGGCCTGCACACGCACGCACACACACACACACACACACACACAACAGATGGAAGTTTAAACTCGTTCTCTTTGTCTTACAGACACACACACACACACACACACATACACACTGACCTGTTTGGCACTGCGTTCGAACACCACGTACTGCTGACACTGGTCCAGCCGTCGTTTCTTCAGCGTCCAGAAGTGAAGAACTCGGTTCTCCCTCTGCAGCAGCTCGTTCAGAATGGCTGCACACGCGCGCAATACAAACACACCGCACCAACATTTATTTGGTGAGAAAAGCTCACCGGGAAGATGAGATCATTACGAAAAAATAACTTGGGTCATGCGGAACATTGGTTCCGAGTTTACTCTACAGGCTTTTGTCAAACTGGTGCCGCCTCAGCAGCGGCGTCGGCAGCACTGACCTTTGACCTGCTGCTCGGGCCCTCTGGCGTGACTGGCCGCTCCGGGCATGCTCACGTTGTTGCGGTGGATGTACTTCAGGAACACCTCGGCGTTCCTCCGGGCCAGAGTGCAGGCCTGGATGACAGGGGGACGCTGGTTAGACGTTCGCTCTCCCTCCATCGTCACCGTCAGCAACATCAGCCGTGGCTGTTTCGCCGCTTTGGATTGGTCCGTTTAAGGCGGGCGTTACAGCTAACTGTCAGACTTTAACGTTTAACCAAACCGCTCCATTAAGAGCGCTGGGCGCTAGTACACTTCCACGAGAACTCTCACACTCCCGGGACTTGTTCCTTCTAACTCTTCCCCGAAGTCCGAAATCATCTGTGGGAAATTAGGGCTTTTAAGTGAGTACAATGCTCCCTCGGCTTGGAATAACTTACAAAAGGACCTGATCTCATTGGACACTTTTGAAGGGATCCTAAACGACGTGGAAGCAGGAACTTCATGTTGAATGTTGTTTCTCATTTTTAAATTGTTATATCTTTTTATACATAGTGTTTTATGCGCCGCTGCCTGAGATTTTCCATCTCAGTGAGTTTTTGTTCTTACTCCTGGTTAAATAAACGTTGAAAGAATAATGTGGGGCGGTCGAGTCGCGAATTCAAACTAGTGCAAAAGGAAGACTTGCGGTGAGTCACTTGTACAAACTGTGCTTTGTTTTTCTCCCATCTCCAATATTTGTTACGTGAAAACAAACCAAAAAACCACAATCTAAAGGAAACAACTTCTCATTCGCCCTTCGGATTCAGATCAAGAGACGCAAATTGCGGAAGCGACTAAGAGGAACTGGAGGACTCCTCTGATCTCTCCAGTCTCCTGTGTGAGGTTGGAAATTCTCTACAGACTGTTCCGGTGCAGTTCACCTTGAGGAAGGCTTCCTTCTGCTCCAGGTGTTTACTGATCAGGGGCAGCAGGTAGTCGCTCTCCACAGACGGTCCCAGTTTGTCGTGGCTGCCGCACCAGTCCTCGTCCCGACGGTACTCCTGCTCCAGGCTCTCCAGCACACTGCACACCTGGACGGACAGCAGAGGTGTCCCAGGGTGACGCCGGGACCGTATCCGACCCCCCCCCCCGGAGCCACAGATGTGAGAAAAAGAACCTCCCGTACCTGTTCCGACGTCTTGTAGAAGGCCACCGAGGCGTTGACGAGCTTCAGCCGGTCCTCCATCTTCAGCATCAACTGCTGCCAGTGGACCGCCACCTTCTCGGCGCAGCTTCGAATGGCCTCCGGGTCGTAGTGGCCCGCCTGCAGCATCATCTGGAACGGGTAAGAGCAGGCGAGAGGGTGAACGCGCTTGTACGTGGCTTTGCGGCCGCGGGCAACCATCAAAGCGGAGCTGTGAGGAGGAGAAACAGATGTGTGTGGATCTACCTCGGCTTTCTGCTGGACCTGCAGGGCGCTCTGATGAGTCTTCTGAAGGGAGTTGGCGTGGAAGAGAGACTGCGGGGAGACGGAGGAGATACTCAGTGTTTATTCAAAGTTGCACTCAACTTTAAAAGGCTCCCTGTGGACTTGTCGTTTCATCCCGTTGACGCTGTGGAGCCATGGAGGTTGTGTTTGGATCAGTGCGCGTGGGGACGCGCGCGCAAAGTTCAGCCAAAGGTTCCGCTGATCTTCAGTGAAGAAGAGGAAGAAGAAGAAGAAGAAGAGGAAGACGAAGACGAAGACGACGACTGCAAGTTGGTAAACAAGGATCTAAAAATCGGAGGGTTTCAAGGCTTCTTTTCACGAAAAAAAAATCAGCTTTGCAAGTATTTTATGAGGAAGTCAACGCATCCAGCAAGTTTGACTCGCACGACTGTTATGGTGTCGAAACATAATGTCAATATGTAGCTACATAAATTAATAATATTATCAGACCGGGGCTGAATTTGGAAAACCAGTCAGCCAAGATCACGATGTGTCAGAGCTGCAACCGGAGGGCGAGTGTGTGATCAAACTTGCCTCAGGTCCAATTATCTCTTAAAGCACATAGGGGAAGAGTTTTCATACGAGTAATTATGGTTTTAATATCCAATGTCATTAGTTTTAATGTGCCTGAAGGGGAGCGGGAGAATTAAAGTTGCATGAAACCTCAAGTACGACAGATTAAAGTGGACTATAGAAAAACATATTACAGTGAGGATTCTGAATTATATTAAGTCTCATAACTTGAGACCAGACTTAAACACAGACGTAGTTAAAGTGCAGTGTAGGGATTATTATTAATGTTGTTATTATTATTCACGCATTAGCTGTGATTGGCCCCAGACCCTCTGTGACCCCTCACAGATCAGGAAGTAGAGCTAATGGACGTATGGATGGATTTTATGGATTAAAACAATACATAATTACACTTTTGGAATCAGTGCAGTAAACAGACGACATGATTCGTCTGTTGCGTTGTGTTGGGAAACTGTGACGAGCTGTGATGTGATTTTCATGTTGGTTTATGTCTTTCATAAATACATGTCATCATGTTGCTGTTAGTGTTGAATGAGACAATGCTTTCATTGTGCTGTGTGTGTGTTTGTGTGCGTGTGTGTGTGTTAAAGCTATTAGCCGAGGCAGTATTACATCACTCTGATGGAGGATGCATGACTTACATCTTGTCGAGGGAACACACACACACACACACATGATGGACCTTGGCCAAGACAATTGGTGTGTGTCTGTGTTTGTGTGTGTGTGTGTGTGTGTGTGTGTGTGTGGTACAGCACTGACCAAGGGGCTTTTACCCCTTTTAGTGATCACACACTCCTCGAATCAGCTATTTAAAGCACTGCTCACACACACATTCACACGTACACATGGAGATCTGTGTGTGTGTGTGTGTGTGTGTATCAGCATCTGTTACTCTTCAAAGTCAATACATGATGAAATAATTATCGAGGTAAGCCTGGTTCAGAAGGAGATGACAAAGAAAGTGTGTGTGCGTGTGTGTGTGTGTGTGTGTGTGTTTGTGTGTTTGGGGGTGCGTGCGTGTGTGTGCGCTCCCATCCCCTACTACTCAAACCGATGCATACTGAAATAATTATCTGTGAAGTACAGTAAGCCTGGTTTTCAGCAGCAGTCATTAGGATGTGTGTGTGTGTGTGTGTGTGTGAGAGGTAAAGAGAGATAGAGTGTGTGTGTGTGTGTGTGTGTGTGTATATGTCTGTGAGAGAGAGAGAGAGTGTGTGTGTACCTCTATTGCCATCTGGAACTGTTCGTGTTCCCTCTGCAGCTGCTCGGCCTCAGACAGGGAGCTGGCGTTCACCATGCTGGCGTTCAACATGGACTCACCGTTACGGATCCAGCCCAACACCTACACACACACACACACACACACACACGCACACACACACACACACACACACACACACACACATGTGACAAAATGATAAGATGGCAATTTCATATTTAGTAGTAGTAGTAGTGTCAGTGTCCACGCTCACTTTGGAGCCTGCGTCTTTAAGTCACTCGTATGACTACAGGAGACACACAAAGCCGGAAATAAGCAAAATATAAAAAAAGCAAGGTTTGTGGATTTCACCCTATGATTCTGGGCTTTGTCTAAAGATTGAGAGCAGATGTTAAACTGATGTGCAGAGAGAGGCATCGTCCATGTCTCGCCTGCCGGAGACGCTGCTAAAACGTGTCTCATCAAACAGACCGGTCTGTGAAGTCCAGGTTTGTCGGAGGCCGACACCACGGTAAGAATGAGCTCATTCCTCGTTTCGCCGGTTGCGTATCGTCACGTCTCCAACCGCCATTACAAACCACGAAGAAGAAGAAGAAGAGGAGGAGTGTACAGCCAATCACGTTGCGATCGCTTATCGTGTAATGGCCCTGGAACATGTCCGCAACCATGGCTCGTAAAAATGTGATGTGGAGCATACGTGGCATATCCACAAGTACACAGAACTAGGGTGTGTGTGTGTGTGTGTGTGTGTGTGTGTGTGTGTGTGTGTGTGTGTGGTCACTGCGTCTGCTTTGTTTTATTTCTAATTCCACACTTGACCGACACTGTGACCACAATTATTGGAAGTAAATTGTGCTCGTCACCGAGCTGATGTGGCTGCAAGTGAAAACACTGGTCTGGATAAAGAGAACAGGAGCGAGGGCGTAGCTGCACCAGTGTGTGTGTGTGTGTGTGTGTGTGTGTGTGTGTTTGTATGTGTGTGCGTTATTAACACATTGCCATAAACCTCATGAATTATGCAGGCGCATCCATCTGCGGCAGCGGCTCGTTTCCTGTCTCAGCAACGTGCAGCGTGTTCATATTCACATCTGCACTCGTTTTCTCCGCACGGACACAAAACATTGGCTTCACTCTGGAGGAAGAGCCGCGTGTTGTTCTTGTCTTTCCTCCAGCGTGGAAAAAAAGAAAGAAGATTTCCTATGTTTCTATTAATAAAAGCAGGTCCGCGCTGCTCCATTAAAGCTCCATGTTATTTCCTTTTTAGGACGTCGTCGCCTCCGACTCGGGATCTGAATAACGCTCAGGGTACTTTAAAGGTAAAGGTACTTCACTCACTGTCCAGTATTACAGTACTGTCACTTTCTCTACGTACAGTAGACTGCGATATCCTTCACATAACAACCAGAAGAACTCTGTGACTTCGCCACTGAACTTTTCTCACACGTTTTTTTTTGCCTTTGCGCCTGTGTCACATAGTGAAATGTAATGTATGAAGAATTTCAAACTAAGAGGCCGTCGAAGCAAAAGAACGCACGGGAATGTATCTGGAAGAGAGAAAAGTCAAGTGAAAAGCAACCAGAAATCACAAAGCAAGAGCAAAGAATCCGCGCTTCGCCGGCGTCTTTCCACGCGCGTTCACCTGTTTGACCTCGGCCTGCAGGTGGCGCAGCTGCAGGATCTGCTCCAGCCGCGTGTGCGTGTGCTGCGCGTTGAGCTCCACCTCCTGCTGCTTCTCGTGGAGGAACTCCAGCAGCTCCTGCACCTGCGAGGCCAAGTCCATGTCCTTCTCCCCGGTCAGCTCGATCCCTGCCGGGGGGCAAGCGAGAGACACCAATGTGAAAAAGTTCGGCCAGTTCCGCTGTCACTGTGAAAAAGAGCAGGAGAATCATCCCCCCCCCCCCCCCCCGGCGCCTCTTTACCTGAGGCCTGGACCTCCATGATGTACTGGTGCAGGTCTTGGCCCTGCTGCATCACCTCGTACGTCATGTTGTTCATGGCCGCCTTGCGCTCCGCGTGGCGCTTCAGCCGCTGCTCCGCCAGGCCGATGTCCTCCGCGCTGCCAAGGGAGGCGCCGCCGCCGCTGCCGCCCGAGCGGCTGGCGTCGCTCAGCTGGCGGGACAGGTCCTCGTTCCAGGCGTCCAGCTCGGCCGTGACCTGCGGGGGGGGGGGCAGACGGGAGACGTCAGGCGGAGACCCCTCGTTGTGCGTCTTCCCTGTCCTACAGTGGCTCCTGCTGTCCGTCACCGACCTCTATCGTGTACTGCTCGAAGATGCGCAGCTGCAGGAAGATGTCGAGTTTGATCTTGCGCTCGTGGAACAGTTCCTCCATCTGCCCCTGGGCCTCGTCCAGCTGCTGCAGCACCCCCTGGATGTGCGCGATGGAGCTGCAGTGCGGCGTCTTGTTGGTCGACATGGCCGCGTCTCTGCGGGTAAAAGAGACGAGTTTACATGACGGCACTCTCTGACCCCCCCCCCCCCGATATTATTTATTTTCTGTCACATTAATGGGAAGAGGAAGAGGAGGAGGAAAAACAGAAGGAGAGACTTCACGTGCCAAGATGTTAATTATTATTCATCAACCCTTCCCCGTGTGGCTAAATGAATTTGACTTTTTAATGATGCTTTTTTTAAAGTGTGAAATTTATGACCTGAGCTTCTCTTGATTTAATAACATTATAAATATTAATATCATTACCTGAGCCTCAGAATTGATCCCCCCCCCCCCCCTTCTCAAACACCCCATGAATATTAATATGAACGTTCATTAATACCTGAGCTGCTGTATTAGCTCCTCTCCCTCCTTGATCACGTTGAGCGTCGCCTCCAGCGTCGCCGTCTGCTGCTGCTGGAACTGCTGGATGAGACTCTGGACGGAGTCGACCGAGTCGCAGCTCACGTCGTCCAGCAGCTGCTTCTGCAGCTCCTCCATCCACGACCACAGCTGCACGCGGAGAAGCAGGCGGGTTAGTGGACGTGCGATGGATCCGCCACGACAGGGCGACGCACCTGAGCACCGCTGCACCGCGGAGCGGACGAGGACGCGATCGCACCGCGCCTCCTTCAGCCTCTTTACACTGACAGTAGCTTTAGGATTGATTGGTAGGATTTCAATTAGTAATCGACCACTTAATAGATCGCCAACTAATCCATTGATCAAAGTTAAAGTATTTTAAAATACTGTAAAATATTACACTTTGGATTATTATTGGTATTATTACTTTATTTGTATGATTTTAAAATCATACAAATAAAGATTTCAGATTTTTCTGATTTCCGCTTCTTAAATGTGAATATCTACTGGTTTCTTTGCTCCCCTGTGACAGTGGACTGAATATATTTGGTGTGTGGACAAAACAAATCATCGTCTTGGTGGTTTTGGGAAACATATCGACATTTTTTTCACATTTTTTTTGAGCCGAACAACTAATCGATTAGTCGAGAAAATAATCGGCGGATTAGCCGATGATGAAATAAACGTTAGTGGCCCGTGTCCTCGACATACCTCACACCTGTTAGTATCGGACTAAGGTATTTCATGTGATCACATTTATCGGGAGCCTCTTTTCTTTTAAAACTTTACTTTCAAAGTTTTGATTTGTTCTCCTTGAAACCCAGTGGTTTGACTGTTTTACTTTTGAAAATCTGAATTCTGAAAAGTGCTCTTTATTACTATTAAAATTATCATGAATGCACTCCACACATATCTACGACGGCCTACCGGGGCCATTGTTGGAAAAAAAACAAGAAAGCGCAGCCGGGGGAGGGGGGGTCATATTGTTTTCGAGAAAAAAAAGAATAATTTCTGACATTACAGTCGTAAATTTGCGAGAAAAAAAAACCTCACAAATCTGCGAGAAAAAGAGTTTAACAAATAGTGTTGGGTTCATCAAGGAACTACATCGTCTTGACAGGGAGACGAGACGACCCCCCCCCCGCTACAACGGCCCTAATACACCATCGTACATATCAGAGATGAGAATGAAGACACTGATTTAGTGGACAGGCTCTGGGCGTCCCACCTCCTTGGTGTGCGTGTGGAAGGACACGGACATGTCCAGCAGCAGCTTCCTGTGTTCCACCCGCCGCACAAAGTCCTGGATGCGGACCTCCAGGTGCCGGGCCGCCTTGTAGATCTCCTCCGGGTCGCACTCCCCCGTCTGCGCCAGCTGCTCGGCCGCCTCCAGCAGCTTGTCTGCGTTGGTGTACGTGTTCTGAAGAAGAAGAGGAGGAGGAAGAAGAAGAAGAAGAAGAAGAGGAGACCTTCAGCGGCAAGTACATACAAACACTTTAATTAACATGGACACTCACGAACTCATGAGCGCGATGAGAAGCGATTTTCTCCACGTCGATTATCCAACGTGTTTGATCGCGTCTCGGTGTTCACATGTAAGAGGAAGCATCAAAGTGTAATTCTGGGGTAAACACGCTCGTGTATTCATGTCCCGGCTTGTCTCCTAAACGTGCGCTAAATTTATTAATGTTATGTATTTTGCCAAGAGGAAACGATTTGCCGGCAAAACCCCACAAACGCTAACGTGGGGGGGGGGGGGGGGGGTCTGACCCATATAAAAGATGATCCCCAGCAGGTTATGAAGGTTAATCCTAATCCAGAGTGTAAACACCACATTACACAACTACACGCTCTCTTTTACAGGATTAACATTCACTCTTTTTTATAGGATTATCACTTGACTGAAAACTCCTCCGGCCGAGTGATTCACTAATCACCGTGGATCCTGAGTAGTTTGTCTTTTACTTCAGACTTCACCGGACGTCATTTTAGACCATTAATAAAACGTAAGTTGGATTGTTGAAAGTCTCATCAAAGCCGCGTTGACACCAGCGATGAGATACAAAGTCCACGACGACGACGCGAACAACGCAAAGACAGGAAATGGGCGTCATTGAACTCGAGTGAAATGTTCACATGACGTCCTTCCCGACGCCGCCGCCATCCTCGTCCGACAGAGAACGATGTTTGCTGCTTCCTGAGGTATGTCTGAGGTCGACAACACTTCTAAAGATGCATCTCAAGTATTTCCTTAAAGTTTAAACTTTTGAAGTATTTAAACGCTGCGTTTAACTCGGTTAAAGTTTAAAGTTAAAGTCCAGACTCGGTTTCTTTATGACCAATCGGAATGAATCTTTTCCCGCCTCATTATAAATACCCGCCACTGTCAGAGGAAAGGGAAATACCAATCTACTGTTCATCCAATCATGTCGCGACCCCGTAACCATTGTGTTTTCATCACACCGGCGGACCGAGGTGAAGCTCGTCCAGCTCCACGCGACGAGACAGAAAAAGACGTAGAGACAAAAGGAGAACGAGGAGATGAGGAGGGGAAGAGGGATGACCTGCACACGTCGCACATTATACACCACATATTGACTACACTTGTCTCGCCACAGTTTCATAATGATATGAAACTGTGAACTTTGTGTTCTGTACCGCAGCTTGTTAGAAATAACCTCAACAAGAAGTGTTTTTCATTTTTCATTTTCACTTTGGCAAATTGTCACGGCATCGTCTTCGCACACGAGCCAAACGTTTGGGGGTTTTTTGCTCACGTTTCCTAAAAACTAGACGACAACAAACTTGACTGCAAGTGCTGAAAACTCAGGAACGGAAATAACATCTTTTTTGCAGATTGTTCGAGGAAAAGGCTTCGCAACCATAAATGGTTATGTAGAGTTCATGTCCACCAGCAGCAGCAGCAGCAGCAGCCACGGTGGTTTTAGAAAATTTGGGATTAATCAAGGAGCGATTACTTACAGATGCTTGTGAGGAGGGAGAATAAACATTTCATTAAAAAAATGAAGAAAATACTCCGAAATATTCCTGGTAGGAGTTGATCTGTTCTATAAACATCCACGACTTCCACTGAAAAAACCCTGAACTGTGTAAGTTTGGGGTCAAGGTTGTGGGTCTCTCTTCAAGACCTGAAGATAAAAGACGTGAAGACGTGAAGACGTGAAGAGTGAAGACGTGAAGATGTGATGTGAAGACGTGAAGATGTGATGTGAAGACGTGAAGACGTGAAGATGTGAAGACGTGAAGACGTGAAGACGTTAAGATGTGAAGACGTGAAGAGTGAAGACGTGAAGATGTGAAGATGTGAAGACGTGAAGATGTGAAGATGTGAAGACGTGAAGACGTGATGACGTTAAGATGTGAAGAGTGAAGACGTGATGACGTTAAGATGTGAAGAGTGAAGACGTGAAGATGTGAAGATGTGAAGACGTGAAGACGTGATGACGTTAAGATGTGAAGACGTGAACATGTGATGTGAAGACGTGAAGACGTGAAGATGTGAAGAGTGAAGACGTGATGACGTTAAGATGTGAAGAGTGAAGACGTGAAGATGTGAAGATGTGAAGACGTGAAGACGTGATGACGTTAAGATGTGAAGACGTGAACATGTGATGTGAAGACGTGAAGATGTGAAGATGTGAAGACGTGAAGATGTGAAGACGTGAACATGTGATGTGAAGACGTGAAGACGTGAAGATGTGAAGACGTGAAGATGTGAAGACGTTAAGATGTGAAGACGTTAAGATGTGAAGACGTGAAGATGTGAAGACGTGAAGACGTGGAGACGTGAAGACGTGAAGACGTGAAGATGTGAAGACGTGAAGACGTGAAGATGTGAAGACGTGGAGACCTGAAGACGTGAAGATGTGAAGACGTGAAGACGTGAAGATGTGAAGACGTGGAGACGTGAAGACGTGAAGACGTGAAGATGTGAAGACGTGAAGACGTGAAGATGTGAAGATGTGAAGACGTGAAGACGTGAAGACGTGAAGACGTGAACATGTGAAGACGTGAAGACGTGAAGATGTGATGTGAAGACGTGAAGACGTGAACATGTGAAGACGTGAAGACGTGAAGACGTGAAGATGTGAAGATGTGAAGACGTGAAGACGTGAAGACGTGAACATGTGAAGACGTGAAGATGTGAAGACGTGAAGATGTGGAGACGTGAAGATGTGATGTGAAGACGTGAAGACGTGAAGACGTGAAGACGTGAAGATGTGAAGACGTGAAGATGTGATGTGAAGACGTGAAGACGTGAAGACGTGAAGACGTGAAGACGTGAACATGTGAAGACGTGAAGATGTGGAGACGTGAAGACATGAAGACGTGATGTGAAGACGTGAAGATGTGAAGATGTGAAGATGTGAAGACGTGAAGACGTGAACATGTGAAGACGTGAACATGTGAAGACGTGAACATGTGAAGACGTGAATATGTGATGTGAAGACGTGAAGACGTGAAGACGTGAACATGTGAAGACGTGAAGACGTGAAGACGTGGGCGGACTCACCTGGGCCACGTCTTCGAAGTCGTCGTGTCTCTTCTGCAGCGCTCGCGCTCGGTGGAGGGATTTGCCCACGCCGGTGTGTTTGCTGAGGAAAGCCTCGCCGTGGTTCTCTATCCAGTCCATCACCTGGAGGAGGGAGGAGGGAGAAGAAGAAGAGATTAAAGGAGCAGAACCTGGCGTATCAGCAGCACAGAACGCCGCCCGGACCTGATGAATTAAACATGGAGTCGGATGAAACCTTCATGATCTGAGCGGGAACATGTAGGTCACTGCAGCTGAGGAGAAGGAGGGGAAGTGGAATGTCTGAGGTTCTCTCCTGCGACCCCGTGTGTTTAATGTTGACATCCACTTCCTCCGTCACGTGTCTTGTGTTCGCCTGCACCTCGTTCCCTCTGGTGGTTATAGTCTCTGTGCTTCTTCCCTTTGTCTTTGTTACTTGTGTTTCCCATTTAGATTTACCTGCGCTGGATTTTGTGTTATGTATTAAATTCATCTTTGTCAGCCTCGTCTTCCAACTACTGTATCATAAAAAATTTAAAAAATAAAAAAAGCATTGACCTCGCACGTTCCTCTCGGTCTATAATCTAATACGTACGTTTTCTGCCGACGCAGCTCGACAATTATGTCACATATGGACAATAAAAAACCCCCTGAATGCATAACTTTGGTTTGACCGAGGCCGCCGCGCCCCCCTCGTCCTCGACCGCGTCTAAAAACGACTCCCGGACGCATCACTACTGTACATCTGGGCCTGCAGGCAGCAGCAGCAGCAGCGTGTACAGTAACGCTTGTTGTAACTCATGACGTCAGCGTGTTGCAGACAGTCGGTCCAGCTGGAGCCACGGAGGAGGAGGATGAGGAGGAGGAGGAGGATGACGAGGAGGATGAGGAGGAGGTCAGGGTGAGGTCACGACAGACACTGAAGTGAAAACACGCCGACCGCAGCTGGACCGTCTTTGTTTGACGGCGCAAACTAAAACCGCCAAATAAAAGCACACACCTAATATGTTTCTCTCTCCAGCATCTCTCTCTCTCTCTCTCTCTCTCTCTCTCTCTCTCTCTCTCTCTCTCCCTCATCCTCTCTCCTCCTCTTCCTCTCTGGGGCCACATAGATCCTGTGGCGTTACAACTCCGGTTGGATCGGCCCTGTTCTCACTGATTTATAGACTATCGGTACATGAGCGAACTCTCTCACTCGCTCCTCGTCTCGGTTCCTGTGTGTGTGTGTGTGTGTGTGTCTCTCGCCCACTGTGTGTGTGTGTGTGTCTCTCTCTCCGGGGTC